>NC_133208.1:6083414-6098414 GCF_958299795.1 Porites lutea | reverse complement strand
TTCCCTGTAAGCCATTCCGGCATAAAAATAACTGCAAGTAAAGTTAAGGTATTTGCCAGGCTTGCGAGGCCCTTTTGGGGTTAATGAACCCGAGAATCATGCCAAATTGTTCCGCTGATTATTCGTTTCTACTAATAATAAATCCTCTGACATACTCGGTTTATCTCTGAAAAGTAATCACTGGCAGAATCACTGCACTAAGGTTGCACATCTCTGAAAAACAGGGCGTTCCTGAACCATAACTGACGTGAAATCGTATTATTGCAAGGAGATTGTCGCAAGAACTGCAGTTATGACTATATAAACAGACTAGTATTTAGAATTTTTTTTCACAGCGTTTTATTCAAATCTTAAGCGTCGGACGTTTTGTACTCGGTCACAACTTACATGAAGAGATTTTTTCCCAGTAATCCAGTGTTTAATAGAGCAGTTTTGCAGCTGTTACACAGAACCCTATCGACGTGTCCGCGCGCAAGCCAAAACACGAAACAATAATCACTCGTGGGCTACAAACCGCGCAAAATTGTGAATGATCTGCGACTTATTAGCCTTGAGACCAATCTCGCATATTACAAAGAAGACTTTGTCTGATCTGCACTCCACAAAGATAGAACAGATGACTAAGACGATGGTAATTTTTAAAAGCGGCGCAATTTTTCTTTGCTGCATTCGCTGCGATCCAATACCACCACAAACTTCCGTCCAGCGGCTCGCGCATACGCGCAATGTTACCACTTGCTGTTGCTATGAACATGCTGGAATGCAAAAAGGTGCTAACTTTGCTATTGTCTGTACTTTACTTCAGATTGGCTTAAACAGTAAAAGTTTAGAAAACTTAATAAAGCAGTATATATGTTCATCCTTACTTTTCCAACCAACTTCCATATAACTAAATCTCGTCTCAGTCTGAATAACACAGAAATCCCATGTGAGGAACATGTAAAATTGTAAACTTTTCTTGGCTTTTGTTTGCAACTCTTATGATTGGTCAAAATCTTTTAACACAAAAAACACCCTTTCAACATGGAGTTTAAAATACATTTTATCCCGTACACTGCCTTTCTGTAGATTTATGCATTCTAATATATTCTATATACAGTTAGGACCAGCGGTTGCTTTAGTCACTTTAGTGCCTGCAGTTACTTAAGTTCCAGGCCCTCACTCCCGCCTTTAAGTTTAACACTTGTAACTGTCATTCAAGGCTTTAAGCTAAACGTTTGACCCGTTTCAAACTTTGCGCAACAACATCATGATGCAACAAGGTGTGCAAACGGACGCAACACGTAACATCCAACAATGCTGGCGGCGTGGCTGAGTGGTTAGAGCGTTGAACTTGTAATTCGGAGGCCCCGCGTTCAAGTCCCGCACTGACCGCTAGCTGGATCTGTGAGTTCAAATCCAGATCTGCCACGCTTGTAATTAGCCAGCTGGTTTGTGTCCGGCCAGTTGGGGTTCTTAACCTTGTTAAGTGTGATTTGAATTATTTGAGGCATTTTTTCGGCCCCACTAGCATTAGTGCTATAAATACTGTCGAGGGTAAATAACGGAATTATTATTTTTTTTTTGTTGGCCAACATTGTTGCGTCCGTTTGCGTGTGTTTTAGAGTGGCTAATACCATCATCCAGAGGGCGTAGTAGACCCCAGAGAAGCTGAATGGCAGACAACTGTGAATTAACACATAGCTTCACAAGCTATTAGACTTCATGTTAAGAATCAACAGAGAGTTAAGAATGAGCAAGATCCTCTCTTGGAATGAGACAGTATCAGAGTGTGTCTACGGACCGAGAGGTTTTCGGCGTAAAAGGAGGGATTCTATTTTTAAAATAATTAATTTTGTATTTCGCATAGGGAAAGGGAAGAACAAACTTGCTGAGATACTACCTATTTTTACAAAGTTACCGTTATTAGAAGAAAATTTTTAAGGCGAAAGAACTGTCTTTGACAAATGCAAAGTTATTAACAACCAAAATACGTCTTACAAACAAATCAGTGGCTTTATTTGTAGTAAACAGAGAAGTCTTTCTGGTTTTTCAACTAGCTAGTGCTAAAGCCGATGCTATTTCCGTCTAAAAATCACTTATTTAAATTGTTTACAAGTATCAAGAGAGCTTAAAACGAGTCATGTACTCATCGATTGTCGATTGTGTTCGTAAGAGCTTTGATTATAAAGTTACTTTCTGCCCGCCGGGATGTAATAGGGCAGCTCCTTTCTGTTGGAATTGTCGATACACCGGCACATGCATTTGTAGGAGCTACGAATACAATAGCCGAAGTTGTAAACCTTCAAGCATTTGTAGAAAAATGCGTTGCACCAACGACAGCAATCGAAGGTTTGTTTGCAGACATACTTCTTTGGTGGTTTACCGTAATAATTACTCGATGCTGAACGGCACAAGATGGGATAATTTTCGTAGCTGAGGTAGTTGTGTATGTCCTGAAAAATTAAATAAAACAATTAACCAAATAAAATCGTATCTTACAAGGTCAGGAGTGTACCGTAATGAAGTAAGCAAAATACAAATATGTTAAGCGATATTGTCAAAGGAAAGCACAGGGTAACAGGAGCGTACCATCTCCTAGGGTAAGCAATTCAAAAGATATCGCAAAGATATAGATATTTTCCTTGGCAAAATAAATTGATTTCCTTCTTTGCAAAGCAGTTACTTTGACTGTGAAATTCGCGTTTTTCTAACATTTCTCTAGATATGTGAAATCTAAAGTGAAGGCATTTTCGTGAAATTTCTTTTTTCCTCTCTGATTTCTTCATTTAAATATGGTATGTAGTACTGACTTAGCGTCTGGATAAAATGGAAACGAGGCCTTTGGTATGTGATTTTATCAACATTCTGTGCATATTAGGTACATTTCTTGATTTCGAGACAAATGTAACTAAAGTCTTTAGTTAGAAGTTCAGAATTACTTTCAATTATTTTAAAGTATTTTACAAATCGAAATTTAGAGTTTATCTCAAAGTTTGAAGTCTTGCCACTAGTTTTCTTTTTTTTTTTTTTTACTTACCGCGAGTTTGTACGGAACTTGACCATGACGAAGTTTCTTGCATTCACCTTTACAATCACAGCCGTGTGGGTGCGGAAGGACGGGCCTTACTAGACTCTGTTGCGCTGGAGCAGGATTTGTCGAATTCTCAGGGGGTGGTGGAGGATTTGTCGAATTCTGTGCGTCTCCTTGGGTGGCAATAGTAGTCAATGCCACAGCGACAAAGCAGGCAACCAAATAGTCGGACTTCATGTTCAATGGAAAGCCAACGGAGGGGACTGAGAATCTGTGCGTACCTCGTCAGCTCAAACTGCTGTCCTTGCTGGTCTGACTGAATGTGTATTGGGTATGTAAAAACCTTTTATATCAAGAGAGCGGAAATCGAAACGGTCCACTCTTTGCTTCTAGCAAATGATTTGTTAAGAACTTTAATTAAACTTCTTAATATTCATAATACGTAAATGTTAAGCTGTTAAAGTGTTATTACGATCACTCTCACGTAGCTCTTTCTGGTTCTTTGTTCGCTGGAATTTTTTCCTGTTTAGGTTAGTTTCGTTTGGCCTTGGTTCCCTCATCGGAACAGCCCATTTTGAAAGTACACTTGAAAGTGCAATGCTAAGAAACCTTTAACTTCCCGCAATTACTCGAGCATACGTACCACAAAACTCGACGCAGTTGAATGGATTTTTTTTTATTTTTTCGCATTTATACTATGCTAAGAAAACTAATGAATGATGAACTAAGTTCATTAACGAGCTCACTTCTATGAAAAATAAGAGTCATATTCTTGCATAACTTTCCCCGTTAAATGAATTGCAAGCTAGACATCTTTTTTAGACAATAAGATACTAGCTATGCTGTTTTTACAATTACGTATACCTTAACGCTAAAAAGTGCAGGTTACATACAATCTAGAAAGATACGTTTCTGTCCCCCGGCTGATATTTTTCTTTTTTCGTGTCATTTGCGTAAAACAAGCAAGTTTCTACCGTTTTTGTTATAATTAGTGAAAGGGTTTAATTATTATAATTGTTCTTAATTTGTCCAACTGCAAGCCGGATTGACGCCGGGGAGGATGGTCATCAAAACTCTTTCCTATCAACGTATATATAATTGAGATGCATAGTCATGTCTATGCGACTCTTTTTGACTACCTATATATTTAATTACGGTAGACAAGTATGTCGCAAGACCGTAAAAACCACGAAACGGACTACAGTAAAATCACGTACATTTCAATCAATGAGGCGTTCACTTTCCTTTAAAACATATACAAGGGAGTCGGTTACATATAATTCATCTTTGAGTTTACTTAGTGATTTTTCATTGCCATTTATAATTAATGAAATCTATTTTGGTTAGAATCAACTTTCTTGCCAAAGACATTTATTAATAAACAGATATTGTGTCCCGTCCCGTAATTAAATGTTATCGAAACTAACCATCATTTGGTAGGATTTCTATAGCGGAAGGCAGGGATAAGGACAATTTTCCGGTTTGGCTAAGGCGTGAATGCGTTCTTATTTTATAATAAAACTGTCTCTGAGCCATAAAGCGAATGAGGCAATTCAATATCTTATCAGTATAGTATCATGCTTTTGATATATTGAATTTTCTTACGAATTGCTTCCTTTCTTGAATTCAAATAAGTCTAATGGTCTTTTCAGTTTGCATGATTATTATAATAATAATTATAGTTATTAACATTATTTTTTATCTTTCACTTGATAGTCTTTGGATATGAAGGCTACGCAATGTGAAGTTTACTAGAAGTTGTGAAACCTTGTAAGTAACCTCAACAAATTCTTCGCTGAGAAGAACTATTAATACATATTGCAGAAAAGGATGTCTTCGAAACACAGTCACTGATGACTGCCACTGTGACTTCAATTTTGTACAACTACTTAAACCTTTTGCGATCTGTGTAAGACTTTATCTGGAGTGTGAAAGTATCTTGACCGCTTTTGTTTTTCCTCTCTAGTTATTGTTTGACGTTAAGTCGATCGGAGTTTTAAATTGCGAGAAAAGAGTTTTATATAATCGGCGCAAGATAGGGTTTTGTAATTTCTGATGGTACACAAAAACAGACGACATAGCTAAGAAAATGAGATAATTTTTACAGATTTGGGATAATAAAATAGATAACCATCTTGAAAGAAGCTGAGGTGATAATATTTGATCCTCCGGTCAAGGGAAACGACCCAAATTAACACCACAAACAAGTCTTAAGTTTAACTTGTACTTTTTATTTTGAGTATATCTCACCATACAACAAGAAAGCTCTTATGAGTTCAGAAACAGGAATGCGCAAAAAAGCTACAAAATTACAGCAGATGACTGACGAACTCTTTGACAAGGGCTAGTTTAAAACGCTACAGAGTTCTATTTGTCTTTTTAATTGTCTCTTTCGATCTCTATCCCTTGATCGCGATCGGTGGAAAGCTCTTATAATTCTCTGGGGGTTGGTGCTTGCCCAAACATGTGCACATACAGAGGTAACTCTTTCGATAGCAGAATGCTGGGCCGCCTTTCCAAAAGCGGAGTTGATTGTAGCATTTAGCATATTTGGCATTACAGGCTCGGCAGCAGTCAAAGAGGTACAAACACAGCCACTTGCATCGGTGCTTGTAGGAGAAAACAACTGTAGACGCCAACACGCAGTTTATAGGAGTTTGCTCATATTGGAAGAAGCTTTCGTTTTTCTGTAAAGGAAAACGGAAATTAATGTCATTGAAGGTAATATTAAAAACAGAATAAAGATGCATTCAAATCCGAGCAGTCGTAAACTTTCTGTTCTTTTGTACTTTAGTTGCAAAAATGTTCTTTGTTCATCTTCAAGGCAACTTATGACTAAAAGAAATATGGGCCGAAACGTGAGAGCTGTTTACTTGTGCTTTCAGCCTGTTTTTTAAACTCAAAAATCACTTTAACAGAACGCTGACATTACCTGCAAATAGTATGGCACATTAAGTTTATCGCACTTTGGTTCACAGAGGGCCAAGCACTTTGTGGATTCGTCGCCTTGCTGAGTACTGAGCTTTGAAACAAGCGCAGACGAATCGTCTTCTTGCAGGTTTAACATCCCTGGCTCCGGCAGATGGACCCTGTGTTCCGGGCGGAACATTGTCCTGACATGCTCTTCAGTAGTAAGAGCGTTCGCCATAAAAATGGCCAGAGAAAATGTAGCGAGAAAACTGCACGCTTTCATGGCGAGTTTGCGAAAGAGACACTGTCTGCTTAGTGAGGTGATCTCTGGTCCGCAAGCGTCATTCAACTGAAGGTTTGACTTTGTTGCAGACGGCTTTTATATCACCAAACAGGAAGTTAGTCATATCTCAAATCATTATATTTTCTATTGCGTATTTAGCCGTATTATCACTAAGTGGTTTTGACATCACGTCCAGTTATTATTCACAAACTTAAGTACAACAGCCACGGGCATTTGACCATCCCATGGCTCATTTAACTTTAAGGGAAGAACTAAACTATTGCAAAACGAAAAGGAAAGACCAAAAACACAGCAGAAAATTTTAAGCGAAGCTGAAATAACAGCCTCATTTTTCTAATGATCAAAGTAGAATTCATAAAGTTACTTTGACAGAAGACTTTTCTCGCTTCACTTCTTTAAACGTGCGCTAAAATCTCTCGACCATGTCATAAATGCTCTTACTGAGTTCATCTGAACTTAAAATCCATTGTTGATTGCAACGATTCAAAATAAACTGTTTCTCTTCCTAAGGTCGAGGTTCTCCTTTGCTCTACAACAATAAGACTGACTCTTTCTTTCTTTCTTTCTTTTTTGAAAATAAAAAAAAAAGGACATACACATATTAAAACCTATTCGGGCTCTATTCATAATAAGGAAATACAATCGAAGCTCTTCGTGAGCGCTCCGGAATGTGACCGCGATAATAAACCTCAATTTGGTAACTACTTATTTGTCTTCCTTTTATTTCTAAGCTCCCGAAAGCAGCCACTCGATTATTCAACACGGATTAGTAAAAAGTACACAGTACTTGAACACTTTCACCGTAATATGACTTTCTCTACTGATATATTCAAGAAGAAGGAGGCTAAAACTGACCCTGAATTAACATTTCAACAAGACTTTACGAGTGAGTTTTGTGCTATGAAATGAATGCAATGATCTCTTCACAATTTCAAATCAGTTTAGCAACTCCTTTTTTGGCCGAAAAAAAAAATTGAAGAGAGAATGTTGCACTGTTAAAGGACCAACTCTAGTTACGAGCACTTCATCGAATTTCCGAAGGCTTTAGAGTGTTGACTGTATAATCGTTATTCAAAGTAGTTTTCTGATATCGAAATTTATTTTGATGTTATATTTTACATATACTAATGTAAAATAATAGATATTTTACATACTTTACGATAAAGTATATATAAAACTTATCCATAGCAATTTTCCAAAAACAAAGGAGGACCCTGTGCGGTATACGTTGGTAATAAGAAAGCACACGAGGTTATAAGGTTATAATACTGTAGATCCCAGCAATTCGAGAACGACTTAAACTGCTTCATGCACATTAATATTCGGTCTGCTCGTTAGGATAGCAGAGTGTACATGTGCATTAAATACTCGTAGACCGTTAATCAAATTTATCGTTTTTGATGCAATCGATCTATAATTGTAGCTCGCGATGTAACCGTCTTGCACTGTTAAGCAAAGCTGATTATCAATAATTATGCTTAACAAATTTAGTTGTTTAACTTCAAGATTAACTTCTGTTTTCATTCAAGTTTACTAGAATATTCCCACTTTAGAATTTATCCGCAGACTCCACAGTTACAAACACTTCTTACAGAAAGAATAAGATATTCTTAACTGAAGGGTCACCACAATCAAGCATTCCACTACAAACTGATTTATGTACTAAATAAAAACCTCTCGAGCCATCAAAGTTCTTAACTAAGAAACTCGACATCTTAGTAAACTTTTTGTCTTTTCTCTTAAGATGTTTTTCTCTTAATTATTGTCAAATATTTTCACTCAAAAAGTGTTTTCTACTATCTACGTGCAAAAATTCCTAGCGATTTCCGCCTATAAGGATGTATTATTTCAAATGAAACAAGAAAATTCCTTCACGGCAAAATCGCGGTTGGACTGACCGAGGTAATTGCTTCGTGGTTCAGAGAAATAGATAATCAAAATAACTTTTTTTCAGAAGAAAAGAAAAATTTAGAACTTTTGTAATTACTTTAAAAAATTTAAATAATAACAATCTATTATTATACATTGTACTCGCTATCTGTCTTCCCATTGGCTAAGAGCCTACCGCTAATTTTGGAAAATCAACGCAAAGTTATCTGCAAGATAACTGACTAATCTCTAGGTTGCGCGCGCAATGCATGATTGCCAATAACATTATCAATTCAGGTTCCTTGCGACGGTGTGTTCGTCGTTATTTTTTTCCAAACAATGTATAATAAAACAATTATTAGATTAGGTTTTTGTGATATCCTAAATAATCAAGGTCTCGGTAAGTGTTATCAGCCTCGGCCTTCGGTTAGACTGATAACACTTAACCTCGACCTTGATTATTCCGGATATAACAAAAACTTTATCCAATAATTGTTTAATATCTGCTTAGCTGTATGTTTCAAGTACGTTAAGAGTTACTTTAGACCCTACAGTACGAATTCCATCGAATTTAATGATCCCACATTTACTATTATAAGAAAATTTTAAATTCACATTTTTAATCATGACGTGGGTTTCAAATTGAAAAATATGGAACGTTCACTGACTTCACTTTTCTACAAAATAGATCCGAATAGTTTAAAAAGCGGTACTTTCGTAATTACAATGAACATGTCCTAAAATAAAGTTCAGGCCCCAGTTGTTCATGAGGTGCCCTATTCACCCGATAAATCACTATCCAGTGGACAACGCAATTGGTTTTCCTAATACTTATTCGCTGGATAGTTATTTATCTAGCAGATAGCGCTATCCACCTTTTAACAACTGACAGCAGAACTTAATTACGCGATCGCAAAAAACTGCAAAATGTATTAACTCTGACGACAACTTTTAACCTCTATAGCTTGTCTCATATATTTAATTTTTATTGAGTCCTGTACTTTAATTAAGATATATTTTATGTTTCGCCATTATGTTCAAGCGTCATGCGACTAAAAAACGTCATGCATTTAAATATTAATACCTTGTTTAATTCAACATGCAAAATTCCTTTACGGTAAAAATGTGGTTCAAACAAATGAAGTTCGTAAAAACGTTGGTCAGCTTCAAGAAAAATCCAAAAGAACCTCCCTGTAATATTCTTCAGAAGGTGAAGTTCTTATTTTAAACTTGACCAAAGTTTATCCCAACGGTTACCGTAATTTTAATGTTTTTCCATTGCATTCATGGCTTCATGGTTAAGCCAGTAAAGCTAGGCGTTGAAGAAACTTTCCGTTGTAGTATTTTTTTTTTCGAAAGTGGTTTCTGACTTATTCGAGTCCGTGATTAAGTGTGACCACGATTTAAATCAGAAAAATATGCCTAGCAGTACTTAAAGGTGGTTTATCCGTTGGAGCATAGTTAATTGAGTGGAGTGGTTATGAAACCCGTCAGACTCCTTTGTTATATGTTTTTGTGGACCTGAAAGTGCACAACGTTCAAAAGAATTCCTATCATTTTGATTGTATTGACCAATAAAAACGTTGCATTAATTTATTCCGTAACAATTTGCCAACAGAAAACAAAGGATTGTGCACTTTCAGGGTGCTTCCAACATAAACTGCAGCACTGTTGTTTTTATCATTGATGTTTGCCGCTTTTCATAACCAGTCTCCTCTAATAACTATGGTTGGAGTTTGCATTTTGAGTTTGGCGGTGGATGACATAACAGTTTCTCTAATTCAGTTGAAAGCTACGGAATAAGTTCTCTCGAATCGTTGTGGTAAACTAGTTACTAGTTATCGTGTGCTAGTAAATTTTTAAGCTAAGTGTCGATGAGTGTTTTTTTAAAAGTCGATAAGTGCTGTGGAAAGGAAGGGGCTGGCAAACTTAGAGGGGGACTCCCATACAAAAGTGAAGGGGATGCTTGTCGGAAAATTACAATCAAATTAGTTGCAAAACCAAAAAGGAAAAAACAAACAAAGCAGAAATTTTACGCCAAACGGAAATAACAGTCTGATTATTTCTAGTGATCAACGTAGAATTCATAAATTTACTATCATGACAGAAGACTTTTCTCGCTTCACTTCGCTAAACGCGCTGTAAAATCCCTCGACCATGTCGTAAATTCTCTTACTGTGTCATTTGAACTTAAAATCCATTGTACAGAGCAACGATTCAAAATGAACTGTTTCTCTTCCCAAGGTCGAGGTTCTCCTTTGCTCTGACACAACAAGACTGACTCTTTCTTTCTTTTTTTTGAAAATAAACAAAGGACATGAGTACACTAAAACTAGCATTAGGGCGCTCTTCATAAAAAGGAAATACAATCGATTAGCTCTTCGTGAGCGCTCCGGAATCGAATGTGACCGTGACAACCTCAATTTGGTAACTACTTAGTAATACTCACGTCTTCCCTTTATTTCTAAGCTCCCGAAAGCGGCCACTCGATTAGTCAACACGAATTAGTAAAAAGTACACACTACATGAACACTTTTACCGTAATATGACTTTCCCTAATGATATAATAAATTTTCGCCGAAAAGAGGGAGTCGCAGGCTAAAACTGACGCTGAATTAACATTTCAACAAGACTTTACGAGTCAGTTATGGGCTATGAAATGAATGCAATGATCTCTTCACAATGTAAATCAGTTTAGCAATTCCTTTTTTAGCCCGAAAAAAATATATATCAAGAAAGAGCCTTTCGCGGGATAGCTTAAAGGACCAACTCTAGTTACGAGCACTTTATCGAATTGCCAAAGGCTTTAGAGCGTTGGCTGTATAAACGTTATTCAAAGCATTTTCTGATATCGAAATTTATTTTGATGTTATTTTACACATACCAAATATAAAATTATGGATATTTTATATGCTTTGTGATAAAGTATATATAAACCCTATCCATAGCAATTTTCCAAAAACAAAGGAGAAACCTGTCGTACCCTTGGTAACTAAAGAAAACACACAAAGCCATAAGGTTATTATAGATCCCAGTAATTCGGGAACGACATAAACTACTTCCTACACACGAATGGCCAGTCTGCTAGTTAGGATAGCAGAATGTACATGTGCATTATTTTAACTCGTAGACCGTTAATTAAATTAATATTATTGTTTTACCTTCTTCTGGATGCAGTCACTTTCAGCGCGATTAAGAAAAAAAGCTGCAAAATGTAGTTTGTTTAACAGGCTTACAAGTGCCACCGCGATCGAGCAATCGTCTTTAATGCAATCCGGATCTACTTTGTAGCTCGCGATTTAACCGTCTTGCACTGTTAAGCAAAGCTGATTATCAATAATAAAGCTTAACCAATTTCGTTGTTTAACTTGAAGATTACTTCTGTTTTGATTCAAGTTTACTAGAATAGTCCTACTTTAGAATTTATCCGCAGACTCCACAGTTACAAACACTTCTCACGGCAAGAATCGGATGTTCTTAACTGAAGGGTCACCACAATTAAGGATTCCACTGCAAACTGGTTTATCATGATACAAAATAAAAACCTCTCGAGCCATCAAAGTTCTTAACAAAGCAAACTCGACATCGTAATAAACTTTTTGTCTTTTTTCTTTAGATGTCTTTCTCTTAATTATTTTCAAATTTTTCACTCAAAAAGTGTTTCCTATTATATACCTGCAAAAATTCCTAGAAATTTCCGCCTAAAAGGATTGTATTATTCCAAATGAAACAAGGAAATTCCTTTAGGGCAAAACCGCGGTTGGACTGACTGAGGTAACTGCTTCGTGGTTCAGAGAAAAAGATAATCAATATAACCTTATTTCCATGAGTAAATAAAGATTTAGAACTTTCGTAATAACTCTTAAAAATTTAAATAATAACACCCTAATATCTACTTAGCTGTACGTTACAAGTACATTAAGTGTTAGACCCTACAGTACGAATTCCATCGAATTTAACGATCCCACACTTTCTATTGCACGAAAATATTAAATTCACATTTGTAATAATGTCCGTGGATTTAAAATTGAAAAATATGGAACGTTCACTGTTCTATAAAAGAGTACCGAAAAGTTAAAAGCGGTACTTTCGAAATTACAATGAAACAAAACCTAAAATAAAGTTGTTCAAAGGTGGATGAATCCGGTGGATAACACATTTGGTTTCCTAATACTTATCCCCTGGATGGTAATATCTAGTAGATAGTGATATCCACCTTGAAAAACTGGCAACAGAACTTAAATATGGTATTGAAAGTTAATACAAAAGCTTTTTTAAGTCTGACGGCAAATTTATTTTAATCTCAGATAGCTTGCCTCATATATTTAATTTTTATTGCCCCCTGTACTTTAATTAAACAGATATATTCTATGTTTCGCTAATCATGCAACATAAAAACGTCATGCATTTACTAATACCATGTTTAACTGAACCAGAAAAATTCTTTCCGTTAAAACTTAGTCAACTTCCAGAAAAATCGAAAAGAACCTCCATGTCAAATTCTTCAAAGGGTGAAGTTCAGTTCTTAAGCTTGAACAAAGCTAGTGATATCAACAGTTACAGTAATTTTTTGATGTTTATCCATTGCACTCATGCCTTCATGGTTAAGTCACTTAGTAGATGGAATTCTCATAGAGAACTGAGAAGCGTGTTCATTCAAATTAAAGCTAGGCGTTGAAGAAACTTTCCTATAGTATTTTTTTTTCGAAAGTGGTTTCTGACTTATTCGAGTCCGTGATTAAGTGTGGCCACGATTTAAATCAGGATAATATACCTAGAGGTACTCAAAGGTGGTCTACTCGTCAGTTTGCCTTTTGAGTTCGGCTGTGGATGACATTTCTTAACCGCTGAGCTTCTGTAAATCAGTTCAAAGCTACGGAATAAGTTCTCTCGAATCGTTGTGGTAAACTGAACTACCATGCTGTAGAGATTGTTTCAACTTTTTATCCTGTACTAGTAAATTGTTACAAAGCTAAGTTTCGATAAGTGTTGAAGTCGATAAGTGCTGTGAAAAGGAAAGGGCTTGCAAACCAGGAGGGGGACTCCCATACAAATGTGAAGCGGATGCTCGGCGGAAAATTAATATCAAATTAGTTGCAAAACCAAAAAGGAAAAAACAAACAAAGCAGAAATTTTACGCGAACGAAAATAACAGTCTGATTTTTTCTAATGATCAAAGTAGAATTCTTAAAGTTACTATGACAGAAGACTTTTCTCGCTTCATGTACTTCGCTAAGCGTGCGCTAAAATCCCTCGACCATTTCGTAAATGCTCTTACTGTTTCATCTGAACTAAAAATTCATCTACAGTGCAACAATTCAAAATAAACTGTTTCTCTTCGCAAACAAGGTCGAGGTTCTCCTTTGCTGTACAACAAGACTGACTCTTTTTTTCTTTTTTTTTGAAAATAAACAAAGGACATGAGTACACTAAAACTAACATTCGGGCGCTATTCATAAAAAGGAAATACAATCGATTAGCTCTTCGTGAGCGCTCCGGAATCGAATGTGACCGCGACAACCTCAATTTGGTAACCGTACTTAGTAATACTCACGTCTTCCCGTTATTTCTAAAATCCCGAAAGCGGCCACTCGATTAGTCAACACGAATTAGTAAAAAGTACACACTACGTGAACACCTTTACCGTAATAAGACTTTCCCTAATGATATATTCGCCGAAAAGAAGGAGCCGCATGCTAAAACTGACGCTGAATTAACATTTCAACAAGACTTTACCCCGAGTCAGTTTTGTGCTATGAAATGAATGCAATGATCTCCTCAAAATGTAAAAGCAGTTTAGCAATTCCTTTTTTAGCCCGAAAAAAATAGATCAAGAAAGAGCCTTGCACGGGATAGCTTGAAGGACCCACTCTAGTTACGAGCACTTTATCGAATTTCCGAAGGCTTTAGAGCGTTGACTGTATAAACGATATTCAAAGCATTTTGTGATATCGAAATTTATTTTGATGTTATTTTACATATACTAAATATAAAATCATGGGTATTTTATATGCTTTATGATAAAGTATATATAAACCCTATCCGTAGCAATTTTCCAAAAACAAAGGAGGAACCTGTCGTACACTTGGTAACTAAAGAAAACACACAAAGCCATAAGGTTATTATAGATCCTAGCAATTCGGGAGCGACATAAACTACTTCATACACACGAATGGTCAGTCTGCTAGTTAAGATAGCAGAATGTACATGTACATTATTTTAACTCGTAGACCGTTAATTAAATTAATATTATACCATCAACTGACGTGATACAACTCACTTTGACTCTGAAGATGACTACCGCACAGGTTGTCGAAACGTCAGTCACTGTCAACAACAACAGTCCTATTCAGGACTATACGTTCACCCGGACGATCAAACTCAACCTTTTGAAATGACTCCTGGGTTCAAACCTTTCACACGATTAATATTATTGTTATACTTATTCCGGGATGCAGTCACTTTCAGCGCAATTAAGAAAGCTGCAAAACTAGTTTTATCTCTTGAGACAGATAAAACAGTGTACCGGAAGGTACTAGTTTTCAATCTCTACGTTTGTTCGACAGGCTTACAACAAGTGCCACCGCGATCGAGCAATCGTCTTTAATGCAATCCGCATCAACTTTGTAGCTCGCGATTTAACCGTCTTCCGCTGTCAAGCAAAGCTGATTATGAATAATAAAGCTTAACCAATTTAGTTGTTAGACTTCAAGATTGCTTCTGTTTTGATTCAAGTTTACTAGAATAGTCCTACTTTAGAATTTATCCGCAGACTCCACAGTTACAAACACTTCTTACAGCAAGAATCGGATATTCTTAACTGAAGGGTCACCACAATTAAGTATTCCACTGCAAACTGGTTTATGTACAAAATAAAAACCTCTCGAGCCATCAAAGTTCTTAA
>NC_133208.1:5693414-5775914 GCF_958299795.1 Porites lutea | reverse complement strand
CTTGAGATGGCTGAGCACAGTTTTGGCAGTTTGTGAGTATATGTCATTTGTCAAATCATGGCAAGAGAAAGGTTGCAGCTCACAAGCTGAAACTTGGCAAGTGAAAAATATACTGATGAAAGATTTTGATTGACAGGTAAAATGTGACGTTTTCGTTGTTTCCATGGCAACATGAACGATTAAATACAACCTTAAAATTTCACTTTTGCTCAGTTTACATAACATTCGCTCATAAGATTTTGCTATAAACTTGCGCACAGCTTACTATAATTAATCATTACCATTTGAAACTTATTTGACCAAATTTTAACAGACGGGTGTTAAGATAATCTGTAATATAATTGTATTGTAATTATTAAATGTATCACAAAATTCTTCTGTTCAACTTTCATTTTAAAGTTCTCATTATTTAAAATATGATAAAAGTCAAAATTCTGCCAAACATCACAAAATTTTAATGGGTAGACTTTGAGAAATTGTCTTCTGTGTACCATTGCTTTTTTTGCCGCCATGTTTATTTGTCTAATTTCAAACACGAGCCGTCACGTGAGTTACCGCTGACTGCCCGCAAAACTGTGTTCAGCCACCTTAAGCCACTATGACGACCTCTGCAACCCAACGTCACACAAATAAACATTAAAATAGTTTTAATTAGCTAAACAGCAACCGTATAGCCAACTGTTTAGTACATAGAGGCGTGCAAGCAAACTCTGACGGCGATCGCCTTTTTCAACTTTGAGTACGGGATAAGGAGAGGAAAACGGAGAGAAATCACAGGCCGAATTTGCAACCACAGCATAAAGAAAACTTGCTCCCCACCTCAAAATCTCGCGTGTTAAAATTGCAAACGTGACGATGCGAGAAGCGTTGCGTGACAACACAAGAGACGGCGCATAGCAGACTATTCGATCCCGGACAAGTCAGAGGATTTCGCCGACGAGCCTAGTGCTTAATGTTCTCGTTTCCTTTTGTTTATTTTTGTTCACTAGGTGTGTCCAGAGTGGAATAGATGATATAACAAGTGATGTCGCCTGGGCACTTTATCTCGATAAGCTGAACGAGGCAATATGGCCCAACGGAAAACTTCGTGAAGAGACCAAGAAACCCAGATCGGAAATTGAAAAATCACAAACAAGAAAAGTAGCTGTACAGGCTCTTATGGATGCATTCCCAGGTACGTGTACATGTAAATTAACGAAAAAGTACTTAACAGTCAAATCTAGTCGAAGTTCCTGTGATTGATACCCAACCTCGTTCCAGGGCGGGTAGGAGAGAACCCTGGGAACGAGGTTGATTGGTACCCATACGGACGGTTTGGTGTTAGCCTGGGACCAGGCTCTGCGTTGGGGGAAAAGGAGAAAAAAATTGGCGTGGGCGAAAAAAACAAATCGGCGAGCGAAGCGAGCCGGGAAGTAGTCTGGAGAGGGGAAAGAGTAGCGTAGCCTTGAGACATCTTCCCAGGCCACCGCTCGTCTCGCTTCGCTCGCCGATATTTTCCCTATGTGACCCCCTTTGCATCATTTTTATCCCGTGTGAATTTATAATATGATTCAAATCCATTCAAGCGAAAAAAGTCGACCTCGAGACTTCGTCGCTCGCTCGGTCGCTGCGCGACCTCATGCATTGAAGCTCGCTTCGCTCACTTTTAAGAACTTATGAGAGGTCGACTTGTAACAAGTCTATGGACAGGTGTTCGGACGGTAAAGGGAGTGAATAATTAGAGGCGAGGACTGGAACCCACTGAGACGGAATTAAGTATTCAGGAGAAAGGACTGGGATTTAGTTCACCAAGCTCTCTCGGCCAACCGCTCCGGTGTGATGTTCAATGTGTGAACGATTCGTTCCAGTTTTGAGCTATTTCCGTTCATTCTGTACGGGCTAGCTTTTCATGTCTGCACGAAAAGCTATCCAGTATTGAGTAGACGAAACGTGGGGACACCTTCTCAAGACTTAAGATTTAAACCTGGTTTAAAGGAGTAAGGTACCGTGGTGCAGTGGAACTTGCCAGCAGTATACCATCGATTCGATGGTATATTTGCTTGGAAACGAGGTTGATCGATGGTATATTCGCTTGAAAACGAGACTGCTTGGGCAATGAGTGAAGTAAGAAATGGCGTTCACGGCTATCCGAAGACGAATTAGAAGAAATGCAAGAATACGCAAAACATCTTGCTCGATAGATCTTATCTGCTTTTTGAGGAGTATCTGCAGGAAGAAAAACATGTTTTTGTATCTTGAAACGGTGCCGAGGAATGGGCCAAAGTTTTGGAAAAAATCTTCCAGGAGGTTAACTTGTTAAGAACTTAGAAACATTTTGAATGAATAATATAACAGTTATCTATGTTACACATTATGCCATCAAATGCTCTTTGGATTATGAAGTTTCTCTTTATCTGTACTCTATTTGTTCTTTTGTAGGTTTTTTCAGGCTGGTGATTGGTCCAAGAATTTACCACCAGACTGCCGTGAACGTTATTGACTCGCTTCAATATCCACAATTAAACAAGTAGGTATAAAGAATAGCCTGTGAGCATGCTCACCGACGCTCATTTTTCTCCATCCCCTCGCCACACTCCACCCCCCCCCCCCCTCTCCCTCCCTCGGCGCCTCGATATAATGACCCTTGGAGTTAAATTAGCCTTAAGCCTGTAGTGCAGACTTTTCGGTTGACACGATGTGTGTGTGTGTGTGTGTGTGGGGGGGGGGGGGGGGGGGGGAGTATTTTCTGCAGTCGCCATCTTTGATTGAGATCAGAGGAAGAATGGGAGAGATAACAATCTACAGAGATTGCAGCCACCGAAAACTGCGAAAATACTGGCTGGTAAAGACTTAAATCGCCGATAGACATACATTCCTTGCAAAAATTCAAGTTTTTGATAGAGGATATCTCCGAAACTACTAGGCTCATCGGGCTCACATTTTTCAGAGTGTACTAATATCGCTATGCTCTTTCAATATCCAGGGATGTTAATTTAAATAGATTGGTCGGGACACGATGAGGGTATGGCAATAAGGCCTAAAAAATGTAAACAAAGATTCGCCTGCATGATGCGAATAAGGAGATAGGACGAAGTGGTGGAGGGGTTCTGCCCCGCCCTCCCCCTTCCCTGCCCCCTGTGACTTTCGCGTGCATCACAACTTAAAGAATTCTCCCACTCCCGTTAGAATTAACTCCATGATTATGATGAAACTGTTTTATGTCTCCACAGGATCTTATTTTACACTCTGCTGGAGCTTTTATTCTCTGAATTCGTGCCAGAAATTCAGGACACCTTGCAGTTCTTCAGGCGCATTACTGCTCAAAAGTAACATTTAATAACCAATTAAGGGATGATTATCATTCTTATCACTTCAGTGGTTGTCTTCTTAGGCCCTCTTCATATGAGTCCGGGCTGCTAACCATACTAACCAATATTCTCGTCTGGACACTCTATGAAGCTTAAGCAACGGCGATGGCAACGAAAATGGCAAAAATACCATAATTTTAGACCAGGAAAATAACAACTTCGTTTAAAGCAACAAGGATTCTCTGTTTAAGTGACGTTTTTGCTGCCGTCGTGGTCGTATTTGCTTAAGCTCGCAACCGGCATTTTTGCAGTATGTTAGTGGAACGTCGAGGTCCAAGTAAGCAAGCGGGGATCTAGTAGAAGGACCCCAAGTGAGAAAATACACTGTAGCGTGTTCTTTAACCACAGTATAGTACTCAGATTAGCCCGAAAACAGTACCTGTTTATTTTTGAATTATTTGAGTATTGTAGCAACATATACTTTGGTATATTACTACACCGTGATGAAAATTTTGTTCCAGGCATTAGAGTCTATTCATCGCTCCTACTAACGCAGGGGCGACCACACCCAACAGGCAATCAAATCCTGGAACTTCAGTTTCATCGTCATAATTATTCCTCAAAAAAGTTGAGCAGTGTTGAAAAATTATTGTAACTAGATTAGAATTTACATGAATATGTATTTTATTCAAAACGCTACGTTGATTTATTTAAGTTCATTTCGTTCATGACCAATAGACCTTTTTACCTTGTATGTTTTTTGTTTTCCATTTTCGGACTACGTTATGGTACCTCAGAGAACTGTTCTTTCAATTGTCGTTCTATGCATGTGCGTGCACGTCAATCATCATCATCATCATCATATTTAAGTTTCGTCGCGCCAGGTGGCCCATAAGGCCATGCGTGCACGTGCATATGTATGCATAATTTAGGAAGAGACAAAGGCCAATTCCCTGGAGAACATGACGTGGTCTGAAGTTGGGAAAGCAAAACATACAAGCTAAAAGGTCTATTGGTAGATTGCTTTTGGTTTTTTTAAAGCTAGTCTTAAATAATATGTTTTATCACAGAGTTAAGTGGCTCAACAAAACCACCGAATCGTTTGTTTGAAAGTTTGTTGGTTTGTTTTTAATGAAGTTTCTACTGATATTTTTACAGTTTACTTTATTTTATTATCTTTTGGCACAATATTTACAGTTTAGAGCTAAACTTGAGTGCTTTTTATTTTTGAGTCTGCGTATGTAATCTTAAAGTTTTGCCGTTTAAGTGAAAATTACTGTTTCCATCTTTGAGTATTTGGATGAAATCCTAGGGTGTAATAATCAAACAGAGAGCTATTGAGAAAAAAAATTATATGTAGTGATAAAAGACCACAGTTGCAAACGATATGGAATACTTACTTTGAATTCAATTTCAATTACGTACATTATTTGTTCGGTACAGTAGCAGTTTTCTAATTAACGAAACGAGGTCAGATGGAAAGCTTTCGAAATCATTAGCTTACACGAATGGAAACTATTCAAGAGGAGATTTATTAAGAGAGATTCGTTCATGCATTTATCATAATAACAAAAATACACGGAATTTATTTTATTTAAGAATTATTATATGAAATAAGTATTGATTATTTATTCAAAGCTTTACATAGACATAAAATTGAATTGGAGAATCATTAAATGTTGTTGGTGACGGGGGGTGACTCCCATACTATAAAAGTGACGGGTATGCTCGTCGGGAAATTACAATTAAACTTCTATAAACGGAGACCAATCTTATCGCAGCTCAGTTTTTATTTGATCCTAAAGGAGACTAAACTTCAACAAAGTATGACGGCATTTTCCTTTTCGTATGGATATTTACTTCTCCACACTCAACCCGAAGGGATGGATACCTTTATGACCCAGAACATTAGCTTTCCGTTCTTAACACCCTAAGTGAGACCAAAATCCTCCGAGAGAAAAAAACGGGGGCTGTAAACACACACTGCTTGCAGCCTTTCGCAGGCTAAAGCTACGGCAAAACGGATAACAATTAAAACGTTCAACATATTCAAACCTGTCTTGCAACAAATCAGGTTGTTACAAATTGCGTGAATATTGACTTCTGATTGGATAAAATTACGCGGGAGTCACGCCATGCACGGGGAGATAAGTCACTGGCTACAAACCAAGTTTGCCTTGGGCCAAAGTAAAACGCGCAACATGTGCAAATTTTTCTGTAAAAATTAGAACTTCTCTAGTTTCTGCAACAACTTTTCGCAACCCGCAAAAACCTTTATTTGTTGCCAGACAGGTTGGAACGTGGGTGGTAAAACGCGCATCATCGCTGTTCGTTTTTGTTGCCCCTTTTATCGTACCTTAAGATTTTTAGAATAATATGAGCGACATAAAGTACTACGAAAACACAAAGAAAATTAAAGCTTCATTCGCGTGCACGTCAAACGCGTTCTAAGTACACCACTCTTTAACCAGTCGTTTGTGGGCGTTTCTCTATCCACGCTTTTATTTCGGGCACGTTTAACACACGGGTATAGTGCCCTGCCAACAGCGGGAACTTGTCCAGTTCCTTGGGGACATCTGTTTTACCTCCCAAAAGAATGTTATTCAAGAAGTCAAAGATGGAGATGTCGGCATAGTTCAGCTGCAGAAAGGAAACAGAATAAAGGAAGTAAAATAATACTGAAAGTTATGTTGTGGAGGCATGGGATTGACGTAAACTTCTGGCCAACGTGTTGGTCAAGAGGCGCATTAAATAATCAGTGTCCAAGTGTTTGTGGGATACCCGGGGAAGCAGGGGAGCCGTGACTCAAGAAATATTTTACATGGGGATGCAGCTCCGTCCCAGGGAGAAAACCCGTGAAACATTGAGATTCTCGAGAAACAAGGGACCAGTTATTAAGCGTTTATTGTTATACCATTTGTACATTTTTGTCAGCCCTAAAATTAATTTAAAAAAAGCCCCTCTGCATGATGAGTATTGTATCGTGCATTTTAGTGACTTTTTCGAGGGAGACCGAGCATTTTTAGTGTGGAAAAAATGGAGCATTTTAGTGAAGAAATGAAAGCCTTATGTACAGAAGCCTAATACATAAAGCCCCGTGCAAACGGACGCAAGGCATTGTTGGATGTTACTTGTTGCGTCAGTTTGCACACCCTGTTGCATGTTGTTGGATGTTGTTGCGTGTTGTTGCGCAAAGTTTGAAACCGGTCAATTTTCAGTCAACAACTCCCAACATTTCTTTTGTTCCGTGATCGCCGAAGCGTAGCGCAACAATGTTGGATCCGTTTGCACAGCTCTTCCAACATTGTTGCGGCCACGCGCGCTCATTACGCATGGTTTACAAAGACTTATAGGTTGTATCCTTCCCACGATGCACTGCAGGTCCCAACATTGTTGGCAGTTGTTAGGAGTTGTTGCGTCCGTTTGCACGCAGTCTAATTATAAAATGGCGGCTCATAGTATCAACATATTAAAAGTACTGTATTTCTGTAATATTCAGAGAAAATTTTCGGTGGGGTAGGATGGACTTAGAAAACTCCCAGAACGGTCAGTAACTGAACACATTCTCAGCTTTTTTATTTTTCACTAGATAAATAAGCGAAGAATCTATCCTTGCTAAAGTTAAACTACTCGGCCACGATTCAGAGATAAACCCCTCCTCATACCCTTGTGTATTTTTCTCATCCTACATACCTTCTCGCCAAAAAAGTAGGCCTTGCCTCCATCCCTGCTTTCGAGAAAACCTTCATATTTCTTTAGTCGGGCAGGAAGTGTGGTTTCGAAAAATTCCTTCTGCATCTTCTCCTAAAATCAGAACAAATTATAGTTCAATTCTTCACGTAACAGAATCCTGGAATATGTGGGGAGGAATTGTGAATGAGACAAACGTGCTGCAATTAAAATCGGAACAAGTTTAAGTTGCCACCACGGCGACGGTAGTCAAAACGTCACTTAAAACACGTAACTTCGCGTTCTGCTTCAGGGCGATTACTATCCTAACTTGCTCACTTTGTCAAATGTAGGCGAACTCTCCTAGAGTTAAATCGGCCGTACGAAAAATACCCAGGTTCTAAAAGAGAAAGGGAAATTCGCCGTCCTTTGTCGGTTATGTTCTCGATAAAAGGTGAATTTAGGCCATATCAAGTTGTCGTCGTCACGGGGGTACTTCCTCATGCTGAAGCCATGATAGGTATGTGCCGCCCCAAAGGGTTTGGTTTTTGCGCTGTTTTAGTCTGAAAACGGGTATTTGCGGTCATACTTTGCCCATTTTGGTCTGGAATAGGGCATGGTTTTCGAGAAAACTGTGGGAATGTATGAACGTATTTATCGTTTCACTATGAATTCCAAATGAATACGACAGAGAGCGAATCTTTTTTGTTGGCGTTCTAACCCAAGTAATGACGACACAATTTCTTTAAGGCCAGGTCTGAAAACGGGTGTGAAGAATTTTTGGTCTGAAATAGGGTCAGGATATGGAGAAACGGGCGGCACACCCCCATCAAGTATTCCCAGGAGTACCCCCTCCCCCCACCCCGCCAGGTCGTTGTCTAGTGACGGCAGCGAAATGTACCAAAGAGTGTGTTGCACGTGCTTGCTTGCTTTTTTGAAGTTGTTTGTTATTGAAGGATTTCATACAGCAGCAGAAGCTAGCAGGAGCGATTTTCTTCTTCAGAATGCGAGACTAACTCCTCTACGAGTGTTCTAATCTACTTGTATAACTGTAAGTTGTTGTTTTTCTTCTTTCTTAAGTATCACATGTGGACAGACATTCCAGGGAGCTTGTAAGCAACAACGACTTTGACGGCTACGAAAGCCTCACGAAAAAAGTGAATTCGCGCTGCTTCAAACTTTATCTCGCTTATTCCATCTCGTTCAATTCGTCAAATGTTCGTACTTTTCTCTGGAGTTGAATTCTAAAAAAAAACTGTGTCGAAGTTCGGTCAACTTCAGTAAAAGAAAACGAAAGTTGTTGTCTTGAGTTCACGTCCTTCGCAGAACGTGAAGTAATCTCTCTTGGGATGAGTCACGCCTTTGAGTGCGTGAATGTGATCTGTGGTTGCAGTTCACCTTGTTTTGATACACACCTCCTTCGTCAAAAAAAGTCCTATCGAAGTGCTTGCAAAATACTAGTTAGTATGAGATCAACGTGATTTACATAAGAGAGGAGGAAGGGTTGTATCAAAACAAGGTCAACTCGAGTCTCGTTCCATCTATGCGGCCTAATTCCTTGTGCACAAGGCGGTTGAAGTAGTTAGTTCTCATTATACAGACTTTTGTTCTTGGGCCATCGTAGTTCATTCAAAGCTGTCTTTTATTTTTGATTTAGTTTTCATCAGCACAACCTCATTACAAGGCTCCTCTTCTACTCGTCCCCCAGGGACGGGGAGAAGAAGAGGGCCCTGGGAATAAGATTGTCACTAAGAAATGCCCCTCGTCAAGGGAGCTTACAACTTGAGAAATGCTTGACATATGCACATTCCTTGGAAATTAATAATTAGTTGACACACGCATTACCTTTCTTGCTGCGTCTTCCTCATAGTATATCCTGATCAGACGCTCACGTAAATCAAGAGCGCCATCGCTCAACGAATCGGCTAATGCTTCATCAAAAGGGTCACTTGGGCACAAACCTAATAACCAACAGTACAAATTCATTTCTTCTCTTATTTTTAGCTTTTCATAGGCCACTGGCATATTTCAAATTTGCCGCTTTGCTGATTACAAACACGGTAACAATGTCCACACATTCTGCGCCAAATAGCCAGTAGCTGCATTAGACTACACAGATTCTGTGTCAAATTATTGTGTTCAAGACACAGTGGCGCACCATGTGGTATGTGGTCTGTTGTGATGTAAAAATTTATTTGAGACACAATCATTATTAAATGAGTTGTTCTCAGTGGCTGGAAATTGATCAGGTTTTTTTTTGGGGGGGGGGGGGTGGGGGGTGAGGGAAAAAAAAGCAGGCAATCAGTCTGCCCTGGGTACCCACTCGGGTTGCCAATCAAAACATTAGGATTCTCTTTCTCTTGCCTGCTTGCAAAACCACTCATATAATTTTTCATCTTTTAAGGAGGATGTCAACTACCCTTGGGCTGTTTTACTGTTCATCCTCCCAGACTAGTATGAATTACGAAGTGGCTCCTCACATACATCTCGCTTTTGGCCTCCTAGTTTTCTCTCTTTCTCTTTTGGCCTCCTATTTATTCAGTTTCCCACTCCTTTTATCAGTTTAATAATAATATAATTAGTTATAATTATCATGACTGTGCCCGGATGAAAGGAGCCATTTCTGGTGTTGACATTGCACTTTTTGAATAAACATGTTAACTTAATCGGGAAATTTTAAAATATATTTTTCTTACTTAGTTCCTTAGTTTCTCTCTAAAATGAAAACATTACAGTTTACAGAAAACTACAGGAGCCAGTCTCCTGAAAACAGTTAATTTCCAAAAGCCCTGATCAGTTATAAAAACCTTGTATTAAATTATTGTCAAAAAAGAAATTAAATTTAATTAATTCTTTAAAAAGTGGTGTAAAATTGAATCAAAAATAGATGGCAAAATATGGGCTTGATAAGTCACGTGAAATGCTTAGAAAATCCATCATTAAAAATGAAACTGATATCCTTTCGTAAAAAAGGGTCAAGCCTACAAAGTTTTAAGATAAAAGGCGTAAAATCCTCTTTGAACCAGACCAAACCCCTATAAATTTTCCGAGATCCATTCCTTAATCACCCGAGGAACTTTTTTTTGGATTGACTTTAGTTAGTGTACTGATGAACAACCCTCGTTGATACATCACCTCCTTTCTTGCAGATATACTTGCAAATTGCACCAGATTGTCCCAGGATTTTTCCTTCGGGAGTCACAATGTAGGGTAATTCATCAAAAGGCGGTCTGCCAGCTGAAACAACAAAAAACCAAAAAAGAGGGATTAAAATTTTCTTTACAAACATTCCACCATTCACCTGTCAAAATTTTGACCATTCTTGGTCGAGGTTGTCATTTGTAGGCAGGAACAGGGAACAGTGATATACGGTGACACGTAAAAGAGAAAAAGCGACACACATTTTTGCATGTATATTATTAGCAAGTATGAAACCACACGATTTTTCTTGTGTTATTTGAGATAAATCAGCCCTCGAAAATTTTAACAAAACTGCAAACTTGGTTAGTCCAAATTGCGCTCGAAATCATTTGATTACGTAACAAATTGTAGCGTGACCTGTCCCCTGTGGCGTCCGAGAAATAAACATGACAGTTTGTTGCGTCAATGAAATTTTCTTTGGACAGGGAGAAAAGAGAAACCTCTAGTCGTTGCTTGTCTTTATATTTATAATTTATTAGTCTCTAGTCAAAGGAAATTTTCAATTTTAGGTTAAAGCATTCTTATAACATCGTGTGTTTGGGAAGATTGTCATTAGATTCAGCAGAGTGAACATAAGGTTTAATTTGCATTCGTGACATGATGTTTTTACTTAGGACTTGTTCACGCGATTTATTACATTTCTCGAATTGCTCTGGCTAGATTTTGTGTCTGCTATCCTTCATCAGTTCATACTTGTTTTGTGTGTTGTTTGAGTTGCATTAATAGTAATCCGTGGGATTAAATATTGCAATTCACGCTGAAAACAACGAGCGGTGACAAATTATATGCACACACGAAACTTTCACTTTTGCAAACATCAGGAGCCGGCTCCTGCAAACATTCGGTTTTCGTTGCATACGCGTGTTGCAATAGTCCAAAGTAGTAAAAAATTCCGGAAAAATGCGTTACACAGCGAAACAATGAAACCACATGTAGCTATAGCCTGTGTACCCTCGAAAAAGGTTCGATCTATTAGTCAGCTACTGAGTCATTTAGTAACTGGATTGGAATAATTTGCTTGGAAAAATTTGTTCTCATTTTACCGCTGCCTACGGCAAAAACTCGGCAACTTTTTTTTTCTTGCTTGTTGAACTTACCTCGGCTTAATAGAAAGCTTGATATAGGGTGCCATTTTTGCCGAGATCAAGTTATTAAAATTCGTGAACTTCGAGACGGGGCCTCCAGACTCCAGAGGGTCGTTCTCGATTGAAATTTACCAAGGATAAAATTAAGCGTGACTCTGATTTTAAACCCGGTTTAAATGCCGAGATTTCGAGACTCACGCTGATATTTTCCGAGACACACCATTTTCCGTCGACTGTTTCACAGAATTTATTTAAAAGTGTATGACTAGAAGAATGGGAAAGTCGGTGATTATTGTGCAAATCAAATCTACTTACAGGCTTTCTCTTTTTGCCAGTCTTCAAAGGGCACTCGAACGTCCTCGAATTCAACTTTCGTCGCTACGAATGCCAGTCGAGTTCTTTCTCCCCGACCGCGGATTGGAAAGTAAACGTGCTTGTAGCCTGACATTTCTGTGGAGGTTTCAGAAGATTGTTGTGAACGCCCAAAGACACAATCGCCAACCAAACTGAGCGTGACTAAGCTAGTTTGCACAGTGGGAGGCACCTTCGCGGCCCCAGAACAAACTTTTTATCAGTTAGCCAATCAGCGAGTGCGGATTTATTTGACCGGCAGTTTGACACGCCTCCTTGCATTCTCAGCGCGATCAAAATGCGATTTATTGACAGTATGTAGACTGTTTACAGCCCAATATTTTTTCGTTGATTTATCAGGATCGAGCCCTTTAATGCGGGTCAGGCGACCTTTGGTTTCATCTGCACCGTGGGGGCGGGCGTTGGGGTTTGTAGCGGCAGGCGAGGGAGGCGAGAAAAAAGAAACTGTCCTTTTAACATCACAGCTACTCACCATCAAGGCGGGCGTTGTTCCAGCAACGCAGGCTTCTGATTGATCATTAACCAACAGATGTTAATTTGCGTTGACAACGGGATTAATTAAAATTGCCGTCACTGACAAGTCGTTGACAAGTCGTCATTTGTTCAAAACGCTCTCATAATACTCACACCCGTTCGCCCACAGGTCTCCCATCAGCACTGATGCGAAAATATGAGGATTTGTATGGAAGAAAAAAATAATTGTTTCTGTAGCCTACGAATGTGAAACGATTTAACTAAAAATCAGCTAGCCCCGCTTAAGATGTTTGTTTCTTCTCTCCTGTGTGGTTTCCGAGTCGATTTATGGCCATTTAGTCGGTTTTAGGGGTTTGCAGTCTCTCTATAATTACAGAAGCATTTTGTCAGTTTGCCTTAAACGGGGTATGGATTTGTTTGTCCTAAACAGGACAGGAAAGGGTTTAAGCTCTCAGCGGCTCACCTATACCAAAAATATTGGTCGAGTACACCCCCCACCCCTTCTTCTGCCGGGGAGAAAAGGGACGGCTCACCAGGCTAGCCTGAGAGTTGTGCATCTTGATATGGCGAGAGTCACGCGCGAACGGGTACGCGCGCGAAATGAGAGTGCTTACTCCCCGGGGCATACTAGCAGCTATGCATGGAGTACAAAAACCCAGCAGCTTCTTTTATATTTATTCGTGTGCACCTCAAACGTAATTTTAGTTAAGTACATCACTTCCTTATAGTTCGCTTTTCGGGCGTTTCGTGATCCAGGCATTTATTTCAGGCACGTTTAACACACGATTGTAGTGTTTCTCCAACAGCGGAAACTTCTTGAGCGGTTCAGGAACAGTTGGTTCACCCTTGGAAAGAAAGTTGTTGCAAAAGTCAAAGAACAGGATGTCGGCAGAGGTCAGCTGCAGCAAAGAAACAAAAAATATTGTTATGCTTTGCAGGCATGGCCTTAACCTGAGATCAGGCTCAATTTTCGTTTCGCTTAAGCTTTGTAAATAACATTCCGGAGGCAAGTTAGCAGTAGCCGTTAGAGAGAATGTATGAGAACCGCTTAAATTGGGCCTGATCTCAGGTTAGCATGGCCTAGGCTATTTCTCTTTCGTAAACGGTCTTTGCCTTTTTAGCGCTCCGAGTCACCACTGGTAATCAACACCCCCCCCCCCCCCCCCCTTTAGTCATGATAGACACGGACATTTTCTATGGCACCCTCAGTGTCCGTATTGACCCTTTAAACCCTAAGATCAAAATTTGAAATCTCATTTGTTGCTTCAATTCATTTCCTACAGATATAGTGGGGAGAAGTTGATTAACTATCGAGCAAATTCATCTTGTGTGATCATGTCCGTAATTCTCATGACCACTCTGTTTGACAAAGCATTGATAATTACAAAGAAAATTTTGATGTTTTATCACTGTTGGGGCTTTTAAAGGGTTAACGGGGTTTGACTGTGCTTGATCACCTCATTCCGAAATCACCCCGCGCAACGCCTTGTTATTCTTCTAAACTTACCTTTTCGCCTAAAAAGAAGGCGTTGCCCCCATCCCTGCTTTTAAGAATAGCTTCAAAATGTTTAAGTTCGTCAGGAAGTGTAGTTTCGAAAAATTTCTTCGTTGACTCTTCCTAAAAAACAAAACAAAAGTTAGAGATCATTTCCTCACGGGACTGAATCCTAAAATATAGGAAAAAGAACCACGGCAGTTATACGTTGGGCGCGCTAGCGTGCTGCAATTTAAATCGCGGCAAGGGTGAGCTACGTTAGGATGGGTCGGTGACCGCTGAGAGTGTTTTAATCTATATCTGTAAGTCTCTTTCTTCTTTCTTAAGTATCACATGTGGACTGAGACATTGTCATGGGTAAAGCGTTTCTTGATCCAGGCTTTGAACTACTAGTTAATAATTGAAGAGCTTTTCGAAGCCCTTTTTTCATTACAATGTTGCTAAGGCAGAAGTGTCCCACACCGCTTCAGGCACAGGCTTTGTCAGTTTGCTGCCACCTCCACTTATTTTTGGTCTTCCAGAAAACACTACATTGCACAAGGAAACAACGCTCAAGTCTGTTTCGGAATTACTGGATGCAGCGTTTACCACAAGATTCGAAGCCAAGTGTAGACAATAACACGCGATATTCTCTCGCGAAATCAATCAAAGAGCCTACGGGCGTGTGAGGCTCCAACACAAAAACTCTTCCTCACTGATTGCTCCAAAATAATAGCAAATGAAGAGCTTGCTCGCAGGCTAATATAACGTATGCAAAACGGTCAATTCGTATTTTTATCGTCACTCCCAGTCTCTCCCCAGTCTCACTCTCTGTTTTCAGCCTCGCTCCAGACCTTTGTCGCGCGTACTTGGATGTCCAAAGATTACGGACTGTACTGCAGTCTAAAGGATCGAAGCACGGATAGACAAACTTGAAGAACACTGAAAGGGATTGCAATTGTGGTATTGGAAACTTGTTATCCTAACAATTTTTCAAAGGTCATTTTTGTTATTTGATGTAATGCTTCAAAGACATATCTTGTTTGATTTGTCATACTCAAGTAATTTCTCAAGTTACAAACCTCGTTCCCAGGTTCCTCTCTCTCGTTCTTCCTGGGGGGCGATGAGCAGGAGAGGACTCTGGGAACAAGGTTGGTTAGACCAATCAACATTCAGACTTAGCACCAAGGCTCAAAAGAATAAATCAAAAGAAATCATCTTGAGGCTCAGCAATGAATAATACATTTCTTTTGTTTTATTCCCTGAAGAATTACCCCGGGTACCACAAGTTTTTTCTCGCGTGCGACGAGGAGCTTCGTTGATCGCAGGCCGACACGTCTTCTGGTCACTTTTTTAGACTTAACCAAGACCGGAAACCGCGCACAAAAAGCCGCTGGCATCCAGGGTACCCAAGCCTTGTTGCAAGGTCGGAATTTTAATATACTGAAATTGGTCCATTACCATTTCGGCCAAGCCATTACCTTCTTCTTTTCGTCTTTCTCAAAGTGTAGCTTGATCACAGCCTCAACCAAATCCATAGCTTCATCACCTATCGAATCCGCTGTCGCTTCATCGAAACTGTCAGCTGGGCACAGTCCTATGAACCATAAAGTAAAAATGAAATGCAGAAAAAGAAAGCGGATTTGCTAAAAATGCATACCCTGCGAGCAGAGTAGTCTTGGAAGATCGAAGGAGACTCTGCTCGCAGGGTAAAAAATGCAATGCTGATGATGCATTTTAAGTTCGTCATTAATACGTTGGGAAAGCTATTTTTCATAGATTCTGTGGCTAATGATTGTGAAGCAGGTGCGGATTCACACCGGTTGCCACCATATTTTACGGAAATCGGTCAAGTTGCTGGACCATCTTGCCCGTTGGGGATTTCACACGTTGGTCCAGCAAGAAAAAGTTATCTTTATGACGGCCATGTAATAAATCATTTATTGACCGAGCTTGCTATTTTTCAGCCAAGGTAGCAGGAATGTTGGCCTAATGGCCTTGTTTAGTTCTTTTTTGCTTTTTATCTGACCGAGACCGAGTCGAGGTCCATAAAAACGCAAAAAAAAAAAAACGTGGCCAATAGACCTTCACGCGGCGGCCATTTTGTCTCAGAGTTTAGAAAGCTTTGTTTATGCACGGCTAGCCTTGTTCTCTCTTCGAGGCTAGCCATGCATAAACAAGGCTCCTGAGACAAAATCGCCACCGCGTGACAAAGGTCTATTTCCAGCCATCTTGACTTCACGCTTGGTCAACACGGTACTATATTATTTCACTCTCTCGGGCGTCCAATCAGAGTAAAGAATTCCCTTCGTCTAGCTCGCTTACAAAGCCATTCATTTTTAAAACGATCTTAAGAATAGCAGGACATCAACTGTACGCCTAGCTACACCTCGTGCCTTTAAACTGGCCCCCGGAAATTTTTGAGATTGAATTTAGTTAGCATGCCAACGAATAACCCTTGTTGATAAATCACCTCCTTTCTTGCAGATATATTTAGTAATTGAACTAGACTGTCCCAAGATTTTTCCTTCCGGAGTCACAATGTAAGGCAAATGACCAAAAGGCGGTCTGCCAGCTGAAACAAAAAAAAGAAAACGGATAAAAAGAGATGAACATTTCTTTACAAACACTACATTGACTCGTGAGAATTGCGAAATAAGGCGGTTTAGTTTCAATCAGTCCCGTCGTTGATGGCCGTGGATACTCCAGGGCCGCCACTGTCGTTCGCAAAACGGAGATGCCAGCCCCCGCCTGCAAAAACTAAGTTGTCAAAGATGTCTTTTTTAGAAGTTCCGGACGTAAATACGAGATAATAGTCGAACAGACATCGATGATATTTCCTCAACTTTCCACCTTTTGCTTGTTTCAACCATTATGGTAAACGTATGGTAAGTCGTATTACTTGTGTTGTTGGACTCGTTTTGGTCGCTCCGGCCGTTTCCCTCGAACACACGTTAAGTTTAGGTACTTCGTTTGGTTCGTTACGTCCGTTTCGCTCGTTTCGTTTTCGGTTGCGCATGCCCACCGTGACACCTGCACTACACATAACAAAAAAAAAACAGTCTCAGAAATGTGATTGAAAATATATTGGTCATGTTTGCCGTTGTAAACACTATGTCGTGATGTGAATAAAGTCGATTGCGAAGTCCAAGCGTCCATATCAACGGGACCCTTGGATAAATATCGCTAAATTATTGAAACAAGCAAGGTGGTGTACGCAAGATAGGAGTGGTTTCGCTGCATTGGTTGACCGTCTAGTCGCCAATGCGACTCAGTAACAAGATTTACTGATTTGAGGATTAAACTGTACTACATAATTTTATTTATATACTCAGCAAACACGAGTAAAGCTTACCTCGCGCGTAAGCCATGTTCAATCGAGCATACTGTTTTAAAAGGCTATTTAAGTGCTTAGAAAACTATAATAGCTTAAGTAATTAGAAAAAAGGGCGTGATTATTGTGGAAATCCACTTACATGCTTTCTCCTTTGCCCATTCCTCAAAAGGCAGCCTGGTGTCCTCGAAATCAATTTTAGCCGCTGCGAAAGCCAATCGAGTTCTTTCTCCTCGACCGCGGATTGGAAAGTAAACAAGCTTGTAGCCTGACATTTCTGCCGACGTTTCAGAAGATTCTTCACTGCACGGCCAAAACACACTTGCCCACTAAAGGTCTTAAAGAAATCGTGACTAAGCAGTTCTCGGTGTTTAATCAGTTGTTAATATATTCAAACATATGTAAAAAATATAATGCCGTCTGCGGTCAACTTTCACTGAACCGTGCCATGTAACGCAGCATTAACTATTAACCTTAAGCAAAAATTAGAGCAAATCTAGGGTACCAAAGCAATATAAAACGCTTAATTAAAATGACGAGTCGACACAGGTGCTTCAAAGACGGTATGGTTGCATTGCGTGACGCGCTTGGTACATTGGTGAAAAAGATAGCCTTTCATGGTCTCATTCGGGCTGTTATGATCACTAACGGGTAACCGGTAGTAATGTTCCTACCCATAAAGTTTCTCTTTATACATCGGAGAAACAATTTCACTAGCTAAAGAAAGTACGCGGTTACTATGAAATCTCCCCGGGGAGGGGGGTGGGGGGGAGGGTGTACTCCCTATATTGTTCTATGGCGGGGAGGCTCCAACCGAAAGGGGTACATGACTTTTTTTTCAGGCCTCAGGTATATGAAAGGGAAGGGATTTCACTATTTAAGATGTATATGAAGGGAAATATGTGATTTCGGTCTGTAAAAAGGCCCAAAAGAGCTACCAGATGCATTTTTCGGATGCGAAAAAGTCGAGAAAACGTTCTGGTGTGGTATATTCATGTTTTAAGGATAGTGCATTTACAGCAGTTAAAAGGGGGTCTTAAAAGGGATGCAAAGTTTTAAACAAGGTATGTGAAAGAGAACATTTGTCAATAGAAGGTATGCGAAAGATACTTTTTCTGTCAAAAATAGTATATAAAAGGGTAAGGGGTAGGACCTCGATCGGGGCAGAGTCTCCCCGAATAAAACTTTATTGCAGTACCCCCCACGGGATTGTCTTGGCCCGGTACCAGGAAAATTTTCCTCCCCTTTGGAATAACCTGCGATCAGGTGCTCTATTTCTTGGGGGAGCCCGAAAGTCGGCGGTCCACCAGAGAAGAGACTAGGGAGCGTCTGATCACAGGTTATTAAATTAATGTAGCAACATAAAACTTTCTACAGTGCCACTCACTGATCATATCAGTCGAAACGGCGATCGCTTAATAGTTTCTGCTCGAAATTTTGCCGGCAGAACTCATCCAAGCCTGAAGTTGAAATTGGGTTGCTCTCTCCTTATTTAGAGGGGCTTTGAAAATGCTGTGAAGGCAGTGTGGCCGGCCATTTTGAATGTCGTCACAGATCCCGCGGATTCATTTTCCATAACATATACCCCTTGGCTAATATTAGGCCATTTCCGAGTTACAAACCTCTCACTTTCAAAACGAGGCCAAGTGCTAAACTTTTGTGGTAGAAATGAGTTTTAATTCCGTGAGACTAAAAAAATCATCTTTATATCAATTGGCTTCACGCTTAGCCTCGCTTTGAAACAGAGGCTTGAAACAATTCCGAAATGGCCGATCAGTTAGTCACATTTCCAAGGGTGTTACTCGTGGATGGGCATTAGCTTTGCATATCTGTACTGTCACCACCATACCATAATTATTTTTTATTGGAACCTTTTGAGATGAAAATCTTCAAAAGATCTGTCAAGGATTACTGTACATACGCTCAGTCGAGAAAATTACCATTGCTTATATATTATTTGTACTTGTTAAAAATTACACCAATGAGAACTGTACAACAGACAATGTGTATAATATACTTACACTGTTTCTAAATCATATCTGCTAAGCTTTTTAAATGATGATTGTCATTTACCCAGTTGTTCAAAAGTTGGATTTTAGCGCTATCTATCGGATAAATCGTAGCCAATAGACCCGTTCGGCTAACAGGGTTAAGATTCTTTGTGTATTGTATTTGCATTATAATGTGACATTCACATTTAAATGATATTCCTCGAGCTGTATTCCAGATTCCACAAGCAAAAATTTCCTGGATTCGTGAATCCGGATTCCGTCGTTGAGAAATGAGGCGAGAGATTTATCCACTAGCCAGCGCTACTTTCCTTCTGAACTATACAACGTATACACTCCAGCCTTAAACAAGGCCATGAAATTATCAGATTTTTACCAGTAACCTACACCGTACGGTACGGAAATCCCACCTATATACCTTCCTTACATCCAGTAATGATTCGCTGGTGAGGAAATCTGAAAATATGAGTTTTGACGTTTCTTTTTGGTAAAGGAAGTCTGTAAGCAACAAACTCGCTCAATCGCGTGCACATATCAGGAAATTGTGTCCGAAAAGCGCTGTAAAGGGAGACTCAATCAAACGTATGTATGTATGTAGGAAAAAAGTGGTTCCCGAGAATTTTATATCCCACTGTCATTAGTTCAGAAGCAGAAGGAAAAGCTCGTTGCTGTTTGTTTACGTTTTTCGTAAACGTCACGTTGAGTTTCACGTGCTAGTCGTGCAAACACGGGAAAGAAATGTACAAAAGTGTGCTGCATGTGAAGAGCTGTTGTTTCGAATAATAATTAAGCCATTGCTTTTTTCACCTCGTTGTTGCCGTCGCCAAAGCATGGTTGCTCAAGCACCGCTGCATGTTTCATACGTACGCTACTTCAAGGTAAGAATCAAAACTTCAATCTATGAGCATGCCAATGAACATTTACTTCAATATGAAAGTTTTTAAGCTGCACTTCAAGCTCAAATTACATGTACTGTCGGTACATTATAGCGTCGAATGTCTGGTCTCAAGCCTCGTGTAAACGGACAACATTGTTGGCAACAACTCGCAGCATTGTTGGGAGTTGTTGCGTCCGTTTGCACGTAGCTAAACGTTTGACCGGTTTCAACATGCATGCAACAGGGAAGGCAAAAGGACGTAACGTATAATATGCAACAACGCTGGGAGTTGTTGGCCAACCATGTTGCATCCGTTTGCACGAGGCTTAACGAAATCCTGCATGTACGTAAACTAAAGTGTGTTGCGCCCTATGACATTTTCATTTAATAGTCTGTACATAAGAAGGCTCTCAGCGTTTAACCATATTACTATAGTGAGTTTTGTAGCTTATATCGTTTAAGAAAAGCTACTGATAAATATTTTCCACACTATTGCCCGTCATTTCTTCCCAGGCGAAATTAATATTTTTTACCTGACTGAAGAAGAATTCTTTTCTAATTTGGCCGAAATGTACCATCATCTTCCTTGTCCCGGATTACGAACAGCCTCCAATTTTTTCTCAGCCCGTCAAACAAAACACGCGCAAGAAAAAAAGGCCACGCGTGCGACGAGAGGAATGAGACACGATCCTCGCTTCGAAAGTTTACGTGTGCCACTATACTAACTATGGAGTTACCATTACCCGATATGTGATGATCCACTTTTAAGATCGACACGGTGATGCTTCGCTCCATTTTAGAAAGAGCGCCGGCCAAAACCACTGTTATCATGTGTGAACAAAAGCCCTAAACGATAGGATTTTTGCTTAATTAACTAGAATAGAATAAGATATGTTCTCTCTAACTTCTGGGACACTGTGGTTAAGGAACATCCTCGCGTGATCGCTCGGTCTAAGTAGTAAACACTCTCACAATTGGCGTCAATAGGTCTAATTTTGTTGAAAAGGCGCATCGCGCCTGAAATAGATAACTTTTTGTGACATGTCAGATTCCCTACACTATTTACACCTGGTCGTTTCTATGAAATCCATAGTACAACCGACTACCATGTATGAAAAAAAGGTCAATACTTTAACCCCTACTAGTGCTCTTGTAACTGTTGCGCACTGTAAGACGTATGATGAACCGGTGGAAGCGGTTGTTGATGATGCATATGCATAGCTGGTAATGATGGGTCCACAGCCGGTGGCTGAGGTGGGTGTGGTTGGGGTGGTAGCTGTCGAGGCAGGGGCTGCGTCGCTTGTTGGAGTCTTTTTGTTAGGTCATCTATTCTTAAATCCTTCAGGTGAAGCAAGTGCTCTAGTCTTCGAATTTTAACATTTAAAATCTAGAAAGAAATTATTACAATGATCATTATTAATTGTCATTATAAATTGATAAGAATTAATAACAATTATTATTGATATTTATCAAATATAATCTTCAAATGCCAGTTACTGAATTACTAGTTACTGTTTCTAAACGCATTCGCCCCTCAACCGCCCGTAACCGTCCATGCCAGTTCAGGGGTTAAGGACAACTTTGTTACCTAACTTGTGAAGGGCGAAGAGATCTTTCAGACTATTCCAGAATGACCACGATTTGGTCAAGGAGACCGGATAAAAAGGCAAAAAAAATGGTAAATTTGCCCGAAAATTTCATGAAAAATTTCATGAGGAAGGGAGAAGAGAAAGCGAAAAGTAAAAGTCGAGACGGCTGTGTCACTTTAAAACTCAAAACCCTTGGAAATTTTTCTTTCTACGTATGCCCAAACTTCCGAAGCTTATAATTTGCATCTGGAACAGAAGATCGCGAAGTGCTCGACCTATGAACGGCGTTTTGGGCATTTTAGCGTACCTGAACAGTTTCTTGGGAGGCAAGCAAGGCTTGTTCTTTTTCTTCCAATAGCAATCTTGTATTTTGAGAATCTCCAGTTGTACCATTTACGTCTTGGTATGACTGGGAGCGTGGCACTTTCCTGCAGACAAAACAATCAACATGAATACTACGCTGCGAGCAGTGGTTTCTCCAACGTGGACGCTACGAGAAGCAGACAACCACTGCGAGCGACCGTTTGCTTTTCTATCGAGCATGCGCGTCCACGTGACCTTTACGCCAAACGTCAAATGACATGATCCCTACACGCATTCCAAAGCTCATAAATTTTCTCCGTTTAAAAATTTTGTATTAAGAGTTTATAAACGAAATGACAATTTGGCCGCCCTTTGTTTCCCTGTTTTCCTCTGCTATGCAACAAACTCACCCTTTTCCTTGATTAACGGGAGCAAGTTTTGTCTTTTCACCCAGGGGTCCAGGAATGGCTGCAGCCCTTCCATCTCTGTTCTTAAACCGAGCATTAGCCCCACCTCGGGGACTGTCGCCACCTTGCTTGTCTGGTGGACGTGCCTGGTAGGGTACTGCTCCATGTGGACCCATCACCTGCTGAAAGAAAAACGTGTTAAAGCATACGTGTTTCTGAAAAACAAACCATTGGAATTGCAGGCACATATTCATACACAAACATCGCTTTAAGTGGACGCCAAATTCAATTCTCACCCTGTACCGGTAGTCGAATCGTAGCAATTTCAAGACTGTTTTATTCAAACAAAAAGTTATGCGAGTGACGAGAAAAATTAACGGTTTTCTAGGAGACAACTTGACACCACAGACGATACGATAGGATGTAGACTATGATTGGACGGCGTGTGATAGGATAATTTGGCGTGAAACAGTTCCAGACGAAGGAGCCATAGCTGTGATTGGCTTAAATCGGGAAAGGAGTGCGGTTCGAATATGAGCAGCCATTTGTTGGGGAGGCGCGTTGCGTGACCAGACAAGAACGGCTGCGAGTAAGCGGCCATAGCCTGTTCAAAGACCCTCTTTTTTCTCTTTACAGATTGTCGCGCGCTCTTATTGAAACAAAAACCAAAGAGTGGTTTATTGACCGCAAGCGCAAGGAAGTGGGGGTGGGGAAAGGAGGAAATAGACGTCTGTGGACAGCTTTGAAAGCAACTGCAACTTACTTTTACCAGAAAAGCAGCAGGCGTAAGCGACCAGTACTTAAAGTCCCAAAATGAATGTAAAAAATAATTGTAAATTAGACCTCTATTAGAACTCTAAACAACTCTGGCAATTTTTAATTGCACCTAACCTTCAATTATTCCTGCAGTTCTTGGCAGGCTCTTCTCCTCTTTGAGTTTTTAATGTACAGTGTACCTCCCACATTGGTGTGTTTTATAACACCACAAGTAACAAAATGTTTAAAACTTTTAAAATTTTGGATTGACTGTACTTACATCATTTGTTGCAATTGGTTGCTGCCCATAACCAGTATTAAATGCATAACCATAGTTGTTCTCTGGCCCTAAAAAAAACGGCAAACACCATCTCTTATACGAATTAGAGTACATACAGTCAAGGTCGTGATCAGTAAAATTCAGATACCAAAATAGCAGTTGTTAATTATTTACAGGGCTTGAATTCCAGCTTGTCCTTAGGGCAAGCAGCTCTCACATTTTGGCCACTTCTTGCCTTTTTTTACATATAATTTTGTTTGTGGATGACTTGCCGAGACCTTTACCCATTGGGCAAAGGTCAAGGCATGGCATGGCGAGGGTCAAGGCCTCACCTTCCCAGTAAAAGTTTAACACGTAGAAGCTAAGTTCTCTAAAATGTCACTCCCTCATTTTGTGACCTATTTTAGGCAAATCAGCCAATGTAATTAAGCTATTGGCGTTCAGATCAGGGCAGGATTGTTCAAAGCTGGGTTCAGGTAAACTGCAGTTAGCACTGGGCCCAGAGGTTAAAAACTTTGGGGTGACCCACATGAAGAGTGGAGAATAGGAATGGATCACAACTTTTAAAAAAACTTAAATTTAATTTTAGTGAACCTTCAAGTGCTTGCAGGCGCTAAGAAGTGTTGCTTTATAATATTAAGAGGTTACTTTTTCCCATTACCACCTGATTAGGAGAACACTGTGACTGAATACAAAAATAATCTTGATTACCAAGATAAGGTTGTCCATCATCATACATGTAAGGTTCATGATCAGTAATTGGGCCATTGGGAGAAAACTCATCATAAACTTGTTGTTGCTTTCGTAAACTATCAGCCTTCTTCTTCGCCATAAACTTTTCAATCTGACAAAGGCAAAAAAGGAAAAGGAAATGACAAACAGTAATGTACCAGTCAATGTAATCCCCCAACCCCCTCTACCCGCGCATAAGCAGGGACCTTGAAAAATAAGCTAGAGAAAGTGAGTAAATGTTCCCACCGCCAGGGCAATATTTCTGTGCAAATGTCTTTGCTTGTCCCCGTCTACCATGGAAATTGGGAATTGCAAGGGGTGACTTGCCAAACAACTTCACCAGCATGAAACCTCATGTTAACCTTTTAGATAATACCAATGCTCTAAAGAGAAGACCTCTTTAAAGTCTCTCACGCACCCTGTTCTTTCCTGCACCCGTTACTTCCAAGCACCTGCTACCTAGGCTAAGTTTTTACACATTAAAATTGCAATATAAAGGTGGGTAATTTGCTTGCTGCTATATAGCTTCTATGCAGCACACAAGAAAATGGCTCAGTACAGTCTAAAATTAGGGAGTGGGGATATACATTGTCTGATGATGCCAAAAGAGAAAAGAAGAAAATAACTCACTTTCATTCTAAGATTGGCTAACACAATTTCAATCACCCCAGGTTTACATTCAGCGACATCCTTAACAGTTGACTTTGGCACAGTATAGCTAAGCTTTGAGAAAACCTTTCCTGAAAGCAAACAGCACAGAAGAATAAAATAATCACCCAGCCAAAGTTGTTCAAACATTAGATAGCGCTATCCACCGGATAAAAATCTATCCAGTAAATTTAGCTATTATTGGTTTCCTTAAGACTTATCAACTGGATAGTGATTTATCCAGTGGGTAGCTCTATCCAACGTTTCAACAACCAGGACCTGTGCTTAAACACAAAAGCATAATATTATCTTGAATATGTCTCTGACTTTTATTTCTGCTGAGTCAAAAATGAAGTTAACTTGACTTTACAGCCTTGTTTTTCTTAAAAACCATGTATGTAAAAAATTGATAGCTACTATGGATGAAAGGTACATGCAAACATTTGGTCAGTTTTGAGGAAAAAAAAAGGCTTGAAATCTTAGATACAAGAATGTTATCATCTCAACCCTTGCCCAGGGCCATGGTATCTTCATCTTTTATTTGTCTTCTTTGGAGTTAGAAAATGACTGACCTGGGCCCTTGCCTGTTGGGCTGGTTACCACAGAAAATTATGGGTCATTATATGTTTCTGGGAAAATACCCACCTACCCCTCCCCTAAGTCAACATAAACACTTACTTCTCACTTAGGGCAAAATATTGGCTTAGGGGAGGGGTAGGTGGTCAGTTTCCCAGAAACTCATAATGATCCTTAAATTACTTGCCCAGAAACAAAATTTTCTTGACCTCAAGTACAAAAAAATGGCTTTCTAGAGAGAGAATGTGTTTACAGTTTTTGTCATATAGTCTGTTGTACACTTGCGATTTTATTGGCTTGCTGTGACACATAACCTGTTTTGTCGAGGAAAATAAAGTGTGACTTCTTGCATGGAAGAAAATTTTTCAAAACACAAGGTGATGCTCATTTATCTGTCATTATATAACATGACGTTGACTCGTATTGAAGAGAAAATGAAGTGTGACCTCTTGCATCAGGAAAAAGATTTTTTTGATTCAACAGGTCACACTTCACCCTCATGTTATGTAGCACCCCGCTGACCACAGTTACCCCTTATTTGCAAAGTTTATTCTCACTTTTGACTAGAAAAAAATTAAATTAATAAAATGACAAGCAACGACTAGAGCATAATAGACTCCCTTTGTTTGCAAACTGAATCATACAATGTTTTATATCTGGCCTTCAGAATTATCGCTTTTCTTACTCAGGGAAATTACAGTCATGGCATGACTGCATAGTGAACAGTTTCTATGGAAACTGTAAACACAATAATTACAGGAAGCACAATCATGCTGCTGGGAACTTACGGTTCAGTGTGTCCCAGTTTGTTAATTTCTGAGCCTGTGAACTTGCAGATGAATAGTTATGAATTTCCACCATCTTGGGAAGGAAATGTGCCACAATTTCTGCAACTAGGACTGAAAAAACAAAATTATTTTCAAAAATATACACAAAGGCAATGCATTATAACATAACAGTTTGGGGAATTGCTATTAAAGAAAATGCAAAAAGCATGTGCATGTAATAGCTTCAAAGCAAAGTCATAGATTGAGATGATCTTGAAACTTGGTGCTAAAGCTTTGTACAAACAATTTTGTTTAATGCCTCCCCAGTAAGGAGCATGAACGTATGCAAGGTATGCAAGGTATGTATCTGTCGATTTGTTGGGAAAGCAATAAATTGTGCACTTGATTAAAATGCTTGTACCTAGTACAGGCTAGTAGGTATTCCACCTAGCTAGCTAGTAGTTACATTAATCTCGGAACTATAAGTTTGGGTCAATGAATGTTGTACGACAAGATCATGGTCACTTTCATACATAAAATTAAACATATATATTTATTTTACCTCCCTAATAACCTTTAAAAAATGCAAAGACAATTTATTCACAAGTTTTTGATTGAGATTTGATTTGATACGTATTTAATAAGCTGAACTTCTGTTTGTAGCCAGCAAATTTAATGTTCATATTCTGGTCATCAGCCCTCGATTTTATCAATCCTTGGTAATTTTAATATATTTTTACGAGATCCTGTAGATAACATTACCTCCATCGCTGAAATCTCTCCAAATGTTACGCTTCGGTCGAGATAGATTGATTTCATCAATCCAAGTGTACAACTCTTGAAGTCCGTCTTCATCTAAGCTGGTAATAAGCTGACCTGGCGAAGCTAATACACCAGACATAACGTAGATGTCACTTCAAACTTCAATTGAACTTCTTATATATCACATCGCTTTCCATATTACGGAAAATTCCCTGTATAATGGTACAAAACGTATAACTTGTGCACAATGTCAGACCGCCATATTGTTACACGATAACTCTGTTGTCATGACGTCAAAACAGCAGAGCAATGCATCATGGGAAAGTGGAGAGGGAGGTCAAACCAACATGGCGGCCTAAGGGCCAGTACTTTTGCAGCTTTTACAGACTGTCACTGGATTTACAATGGCTGTAGACTCAAGAAACTCAAATGGAAAGTCTTCTTTTGATTCTGGACAACGTGATGAACGAGACTGGCCTGATTTTGCTTGTGGTGCAGGAGCCGCAGTTGTTAATATCATCGTAACCTTCCCCGCCTACAAGGTGATGTTTCGCCAGCAGGTGGAGGGGTTAAGATTTCGTAAAGCTCTGAGACAGGTCTTAAAAGAAGGAATTGCAAACCTTTACCGGGGTGTTTTGCCTCCATTGATGCAAAAAGGTACTTCTCTTGCTATTATGTTCGGTTGTTACCACAAGTTTCAAAGAGTGCTTTCAAAGACTTTTCCCAACACATCTTCGGTGAAAACGAATGCAGTAGCTGCCTTACTAGCTGGAAGCTTGGAAGCTTCTTTGACACCATTTGAACGCGTGCAAACGTTAATGTCTCATCGAGGTCATAATGAGAGATTTACAAATACTTTTCATGCATTTAGAGTTGTAGGAAAACAGTTTGGACTACTGGAATACTACAGAGGCCTCACTCCCATACTCTTAAGGAATGGACCCTCTAATGTGCTCTTTTTTGGCCTTAGAGGTCCTATAAAATCCTTGCTTCCAGAGACAAAGACTAGCATTGGTAACGCAGCCAATGATTTTGTCAGTGGTGCAGTCTTAGGTGCTTGTCTTAGCACACTGGCCTTCCCAATAAATGTAGTTAAAAGTCATATGCAGAAACAGCTAGGAGGTGAATTTATCAATGTCTGGAAAGCCTTCAATGTTGTGTTTCAAGAGCGTGGTAGAAGAATACGACGTTTGTTCTATGGTGTGTCACTGAACTACACAAGGGCTTTAATGTCATGGGGGATAATTAATTGCACATATGAAATACTCATGAAGTTGACTGGCTTTGGACAGCTATTGCACAAGAAGAAATATGCAAAGGTGTAAATTTTCTAGCCTGCATTTCTCCACGCTCATCGCCGCCGGGGGACGTTTCACTAGGAGGAATGTCTGCAACTCAGCGACAAAAATTCCATACTGATGACATAAAATCTGTCTGGAATCCGGTCATAAGCGCTGATTAGATGGCAGAGTAGTTACATTGTTTTAGCTATTGTTTAAGAATGACAGACAAAAGACAAAAGGCTACAAAGGTCAAAGGTAAACGTGATAAATCTCTAACAAAACAGTCATTATTTGTGGAATATCATCTTCTCTAGAAGAAGCATTTAAGTTTTGCTAGAGCTCCTTCGCAGATGAACACAACACTTTACCAAAATCGACCAGAAGAGACGTAAAATTGAACAAATTTGCATTTAGAACCCCACGACTACTGGATTTATTATGTAAACATTGATTTATGTCATCAGTATGGAATTTCTGTCGCTGAGTCACAGATGTTCCTCCTTGCAAAACATCCCCAGCAGTGAGGAGTGTGGAGAAACGGCTGTTCTCTCAGGCTATAGGTTTTCTGTTAATAACACGATCATCAGGTGACCAGCTGAAGCAAAAAAACAGCAGTTCTGGGGTACCCTGTTCCAGGTATTCAGATATTGGTGGAGTAGTGCAGAATGGAGAGGAGAGGGAAAAAGCAGAATGAAAAAGGAGAAAATGCCTAAGAATGTTGCCAGGCATTCACTCTCTTGATGAGCTGTTTCCAGTTTCCTGATCCTCCCCCTTTATAACACTCTTTTCTTCGCTTCACCATGTCCCAACTCTCTGAACACCTGGGACGAACTAGTTCTGGCATAGGCAGCAATTCATATCAGGCGTTTAAGATTTTGGAATGAATTCTGTTTTGGATAGATACAGAGTAATCAGGAAAAAGGAGGGAAAGCTCTTGTTTTCCTTTTCTTTCTGCGTTAAATGCTTTATCTGTAATCTGGATTCCAGATATATCATTTAGGCTGAACAGTGACCAATGTGCACCATTGACTGTATATTGAGGAATTTCAAACTGTATGGGTGCAGTGTAAAGAATTTGAGCTCAGTCTTGAGCTAGCAAGTTAAATTTACTGTGCAAAGGTCACCAAATGTTTACCTACAGAAGGGTAAGAAGAGTCTTGAAAACATGAATATTGTGCTTTATAGGCCAGTGACACACTCCAGTCAAACGGTGAGCCTCTACAATCTGGTACAATGCACTAACTTTGAATATTAAGTGCGCATTTTTTACCCTGGCATTCAACCAGCTCAGAAGCATAAAGCGACTTAAATGGGTCTCTGAGACACATGCCCAACATCTCTTGTTCAAATCTAATACACCAGCTATGTTTACTTGAATTGCATATTAGGGCTGTTTATACGAGAGAAAAATGAGGTTACTTAAGCATTAAACTATCAAATCAGTGATATATTTCTCACATCTCCCAAGTTTGGTCAATGCCAGCTGGTTATGAAGAATTAGCTGGCGTATTTGAGCCAATCAGAAATTAAATTTTTAATTTCTTTTTAATAAATAATAATGTGTTTTATTTAACATCTGAGTCTTAATTGAATTTTATATGTTCAGGCTGACCTTAATAGTGCATCAGTCATTTGTACCACTGGCCAGCCCTGACCCCAGAAAATGGTGGGTATTTATCATTGGCCTATTTTTGAAACACTGCTAATCTCTCTGCCCATGTTTTCTTTTTGGACTAATAATTATCTTCCTTTGAGAAAATGAAATTTAACAATACTTGTGCAAACTTTTGTGAGAAAAACAAATAAATTCCATTATGGGGAACATGAAGGTTGCAGATAGTGGGGTGTCTGCTTACTTCAGAAGCAAATAAAACACAACTCAATCAGGGGTCTAGGGAATAAAAACTGTGTATTACTAACAGTGATTTTGTTTAATACAAATAGTTATAAAGGTGCGTCCTGGGGCTCATTTTGTGAAACATTGTGAGTCCCAGTCTAGAACCAATGAGTCCCAGTTAAAAAAAAAAAATGAATCCATAAATTGTAAATGCTTGGACCGTTATGTAACTAGACAGTTAATCCGAAGACAGACCCCAAAACATTTTACTACAGTATACTGAAATTAAACTCTAGTCCTTCTATTTTCAGGCACAACAAAGGCTAAAAGAAGTATGCATCTTTAAACAACAGCCATAATAATAATTATTGCGACAAAAGTTACATGATAAGGATATTTCTGCAAAAACACATGGATCAATCAATCGATCAATCTTTGCGTCCTATGGGAGACATGTCATGAATCATTTTGCGTCTTTAAGGAGTTTTAAGCATCAGTGATGCAAGACGCAGAAAAAACAAAATTACTAGTAACAGTTGTCTTTAATTCACTCATTTATATCTTATCACAAAGTTTTTTTGCCAGGACCATGCCAGTTTCAGTTGCAGCACTGTGTTTTGTGAAGAGAAGACTTCTCCAAGAAAGTAAACTGACAAATATGGTACATATAATTCTTTTCTTCATAAAAAATGATATAATAATACAGTGTGTGGGAGAGGCTTATTATATACTAGTACTTAATATGATACTGATTATAGTAAACAGTTATTGGGTGAGGCTGAGTATCATCTGACAAATTATGGAGATTAAGGAGGGTGAATCAGCCTCGGCGGACAACACATTCTGAGATCTCCATAATTTTTCAGATGATATGAAAGCTGAATTCAATAATTGTTTTATTGTTCATTCAAAATAATTCCTTGTTTAAAAACAAGCTAAAACATGCTTACCTCCATCAGTGTTAAGTTCATCTTCAATTGCCTGTTTATTGGCAAGTTTAGGAGTTAAAGGGTTGTTCAGTACTGCAAAATTAATATTCTCCCGGCAAATAGCAGATGGTGTCCATCAAGTTGTCTTCCTGCTGTTCTTACTATGTTTTTAGGCAAAAGTTCGCCTATTTCTTCCTCTTGAAACGAGTGAAATGTTCTGCCATTTTGTACTCACTACCAAAATAACTGGTAAGGTGGTCTTGATCACACTGGTTTTCCCCAAGTCTTCTTGATTACACTGTTCAGTTTTCTGGCAATTATGCTGCACAATTGACATCATTTTTCACACTTTGCAAAATTCTTCCAAATTTGGTCGACAGTAGCTGGTTATGATGAATTACGCGTGGAATTTGAGTCGATCGGAAACAGAGAAAGATTTTAAATGAATAATAATAATAATTTTTATTATAATTATTATAACGTATTTAACAACATTATGATGCATTATTGGCCAAGCTTCTTCTGCTAACATGGCTGGATATTGGTCAAATACTTTTTTTTGAGTTTTTATGGACCAGAACAAAATGAAGGTCCATAAAAAACATTAAATTTTATTTGAAGCCAAAACAAAATGATCCTTTCTGTGGGACAAAGTGGGAAATCCCAAGCAGATAGAATTGGATAGACCCATCTAGCCTGCTTGAGTAGTCTATCAGAAAGCAATATTTGATAATGGTAGTGGTTGTGGTAGAGGTAGTGGTAATGTCAGTGGTAGTGGTGGCGGTGGTGGTGGTAGTGGCGGTGGTTGCGGTGGTGGTAGTGTTGGTGGTCATCGTTATTTGTAGTAAAAGTTACAAGTTGGCCAGCCCCTCTTGCTTTTTGAGACAATCCCCTCCCTCAAAGTCTAAATGAGTGGGTCCCCCTTTCTGTGTCTGATCACTACAGTTGTTCACTCCCAAAAGTGGCAAAAGTTGAAATTTGACAGAATTTCCAAATTTCATTTTGTAAAAAGATGAAAATCAAAATGTTGTTTGAAAGTACTGGAGAAGAAGTTTCATTCGAATGTAAACATCACACGGTTTTCATACACAGACTAAATAGTCAGAGCTACCCTACATTGTTCCGTGATTCACTCTGAAAGTTAAAGAATTAATGGCGTCCAAATCTTTCGCAAAATGGTTGGCCCATATATCTGCTAGCACACTTAAACCTGCTCTGACACTGAGATATCGCAAGGTTGACTTTTGGCAATATCCTGTTCAGCTTTAATAGTTGGCTGTGGGAGTGAATGAGGTCATTTATCATTTTTGCCTCTTAACCCTTCACAAGCTAACGATTTGTGGTGGCTTTTTGATCTCTCTTTTTTTAAATTAAATATTTTTCCTTTTGCAGAGTCCATGAAATATAATTCTGTAATTTTTTTTGCTGGCTCCAGGGCGAGGATGGTAGGAGTGCCTTATTCAGGCTTTAGCAGTAAAAGAGGTGCAGCCTCCTAAACTATATCACTAAAAGGGGTACGTGTACCATTTGTTAACAGAGGTGAATGAAAGGGGTACGTTTTCTGTCGAAAATGGTATATAAAAGGGTAAGGGGTTGGACCTCGGGGTGGAGCCTGCAGGTATAAGCTCTCTGACTATCGTATCAATAATAGCAGAAGAGAAATACGAAGTCACAGAATCTTCGTTTGAAGGATCAAACTTAACAAGGGACTGTCATTAACAGTTTTAGTTGGTACCCTTCTTTCCGAGAAAATAGCACCTCCTTTTAGCGCAAAATGAGGGTACTTTTGAGCAATAGCAGGACGGCTAGGAATGCGTTCTTTTCTCCATGTTGTGACTTTTTAAAACCTTCGTACAGTGCAGGGGCGGATCTAGGGAGAGGGTGTAGGGGGTGGGCACCCCCCCCCTCCCCCTGAGATGACCTGCGGTTTGCTGGTATTCTGCGAAAAAAAAAACTATGTGGTTTATTGGTGTTGAAGTAGAGCAAGAGACGAGTGCACCCCCAACTAAAAAAAATCCTGGATCCGCCCCTGTAGTGACAAACTAAAAGAAAGCGCACCATGTAAGGTCAGTGCTTAATTCGCCACTGAAGATCAAGGAACGAGAAGATAACTGGAGCCGAAATGCGTCCTGCAACTGTTTTTGGCATCTTTACCAATCTCGTTCCTAGAGTCTGCGTTATCTTTAACCCTTTAAGCCCTAAGAGTGATCAGCGTCAAATTTCTCCATGTAATATCACTGCTCTGTAAAACAGAGTGGTCATGAGAATTAAGGACATGATCACACAAGATGAATCTAATTGATACTTGAACAAATTCTCTCCACTTCTTCTATCGAAAACGTATAGGGATAACAAATGAGAATTTGAATTTTGATGTTAGGGTTTAAAGGGTTAAGCAACGACGACGTCGACGGTTATGAAAACGTCACTTAAAAAGTGAATTCGCGCTGCCTCAAACTTTATCGCGCTTATTCCATCTCGTTTAATTCTTCAAATGTTGTCAAATTTCTTTGGAGTTGAACCTCTAAAGGATTGTATCAAAGTTCAGGAAAAGAGAAAGAAAATTGTTGTTTTGTGTTACCGTCCTCGACAAAACGTGAAATTAGGCATTTTCACGTTGTAGTCTTGCAACGACAGCTAAAAAGTGTACAAAAAAAGCGTGACGCACGTGCAAAGTTGTTTATTTTGCCAATTTAAACCTATTTGTTTATTGCTGTTCTCGTTGTCGTCGCTCCCTTTTAACGCGCCAGTCAGCTTTTGCCCCATTTTTTGTCCTTGTCCCTAGTAACAGTCTTGGCCAAGTTTCCCTATAGTTTCCAAAGTGGCGAATGGCGAACTAAAATAGACAATTTTTTTTACTAGTAAAAGAGAATTTCACTCAAAGCGTTTTTAACAATGTAAGTTTTTATTCCACCCTGCCTTATGAGCATGTCTCGTCAAACAGTATTGCCCCAGCTTTAAATCCTCCATGCAGTGTTTCATAAGAAAAGGTTCTTGGAATAAACCTAATAACCCTGCGCTGAGCTTTCCACACGCGTTGCCCACAGTCAGCAAACAAAGTGCGAACTCCCTCCTTTCAGGATCAGTAATCATATCTGAAACAGTGTGAGCTGAGTTCAAGTACATCGAGCCTGCTGTAAAACCCTCGGTCGCGCATAAGGCAATAATGATTTCCACACGCGGAACAAATCGAAACCAAGACGCGAGGAAGAAGAAAACCCCGTGTAGGAACTCTATCAAAGCTAAAATCCAAGTCCGTCTGATTCTGACGTGTTGAACAAGTTTAGGACAAACAGCGGAAACTAATAGTAAGTGTGAACGGCCCATAAACTTGCCGATATGATAAGAAAGTATGTAGTATGGATAATGGTCCCGGGGTTTGAACGGTGCGTTTGGAAATGCTATCGTTGTTATAATGGCGTGATTCGAAATATACTCTGAAAAGTACGTAATAAGCAGGAATAAGATATAAGGAAATATTTCCTTAGCGACAAATAATCTGTCACGAAAGGAACTTCCTTGTTTATCCTCTAAGTTGTCTCCTTCTGGTAGAATGGCGCCACTTCCGATTGGTGGTTCTTTTATTCTGATAGGCTCCTTATCCAAGAGAGCGTAGAGAAGGAGAAACAAAAGGGGCCATGGTATAGTGACCATGATAGTTGTCCGTGGCGATAGGCATGTCCACGTTGTCAAACCTGTCAATCAAATAAGCCAATCACAATCAACTTCCCCGTAGCGTGATGCAGGGTCATGAATTACTTTTGTTAGTTTGTTTTTTACGTTTTACTATTTATTTTTAAGTGTTTTAAACCAGGGGCGGATCTAGGGGGAGGGTGCAGGGGGTGCGCACCCCCCCCCCCTGAGATGACCTGCGGTTTTCTAATACAACTGGTACTCTGCAAAAAAAAAAAAGCTATGGTTTATTGGTGTTGAAGTAGAGCAAGAGACGAGTGCACCCCCTCCTAAAAAAAATCCTGGATCCGCCCCTGTAAACAATCATGACTTTAAAGTAGTCGAAACTGAAGTAATTAATTTGTATGCATTATAAAGACTTAAAAGGCGTTAAGAGGTGACCGGCTTAGGCCCTTTGGTTAGAAACTAAGGCTGCCTGGGAAAATGCAGCGTAGCTTAAAGAAGGGAGTAGGGCACTTCTTTTACCCCCTAAAAAGTGATCGGCCCGAACTTCTATATCTTTGATTGGTCAGAGCACGTAAGATTCTCAGGCTATTTGTAGACTGAATTATCTTTCGCGCCAAAAACGTTCAGCCAAGAGCATATATATTGGGCTTTCCAGCAATTCTTTGATTCTGAAAACATGGATGATTTGCCTATACTTACTGGTGTAATAAAGAGGTCCAACGAATGACGCAACTCCGACACCAGCCACAAACGCACTCACTGTGATATGCTCATAAAACGCAGTCAGTGAGAGGAACGTTATTTCGCTTGTAGCCACACCGGACTCAACCACACCCACGCCTGCAAGTCTTCCTGGGATGTGTGGGGAATAAACAAGCGTTCCCAGTCCCCCTATGAGAAACACCACCACCAGCGCGATTTTCTTCATATACGACACGCGCTGGAAAAACCACGGTGCCATGACTTTCACGGAAAGAACTGGTATCGCGATGGATAGAATTACTGTTGTGGTAGCGATTTTAGATCCAGCAAGAATGTCTTCGGCTGCTATCAGGCAAATTTCATCGTAAATTAGGGACAGGATTCCGAAAAGGAAGAAGCAAATGATGTTTCTTTGGTTTTCCGTCCTCTCTCCATCGGACATCTTGGTCGGCCTACAGGCTTTTGCTGGTACAAGATTTTCAGATTCTCCTATGAGGTGATCCTTCTAATGAGCTTAAGTTGACTTGAATTCTTTCCTTGAGTACGGAATGTTTATATGGTCCAGGAACTTTTCTTGTCATTCTTTAACGTAAGGATATGAAAGAAAAACAAAACTGCATTATGAAGAATATCGTTTTGCCACCTCTATGCTTCGTTTCGTCGCCTGCATTTTGCATAAATATTATAGAGCTGCTGTTCTACCGTAACCCAATAGCCCCCTTGTTCAAACGTTGGATAGCGCTATCCATTGGGTAAATCACTATCCAGCGGATAAGTATTTGGGAAACCAATTGCACTATCCACTGGATAGTGATTTACTCATCGGACAGCGCTATCCACCTTTTGAACAAATGGGGCGATGGAGAGACTTTTTTCCAAGACTCCTTAATCGAAAGGCAGGGTCATTCTGACGAGATGATAGAAGGTAGTATGTATCGAATAATTTAGAAAAGCGGGAATAAAATTAGCGTTGTTATAATCAGATGTTTGTTTGCTGACTGGTTGAAATACAACATATCTAACTGGAAAAGTCGGAGAAGATTTTCGATGTAGTTTTTAACATACCTTTATAACTATCCACTAGTTGACAAATGATATCCATTTGAAAGCCTCATAATTTTTAGCTTTCATGTCAAGGGAATCAAAAGTGTACTTCCTTGTGTAACCTGTCATCTGTTAAAACGGGTCGATGTTATATTTACGAATAGAGACACCTGTCTAACAACCTGTTTGCTTAAATCTCTCCCCTGGTAGAATTAACATGTTTAGTTTCAACCCATAATTGCTAAACTGTCTCTATTTTGACAATAAAAAGTCAATTTGGTGTAAAAGTGGCCTCCACGTGACGAGAACTGTGCAAAACAGCAAATAGCCAACGCCCAACCTTCGCCCAACCAACTATTTTGACCGAGCAGGACTGGGAAATTTTCCCGTCCAAGTCCTCAACCGCGCGCGCGGACATCGAGTTCAGTTGAAACGCCTGGTTGTAAAGCACTGTTTACATTTCATGAGCAAGGTCTGTTGAAGGATGAGATTTAAGGTTTTCTCAAGAGTTTGGGCAACATATCAAAGACATCTTTCCACAAACCCTTGGAGAACTCAAACGCTAACAACAGGTATGATAATTTTGCGTTATTTCTTTTATATCGCAGAATTCGCTTCTATGATGCAATCGATTGTTTTAATCCGGTCAAGCTTGTTATAAACAACAGTGAACTGAATTAATCCTTTTCATTCTCTTCAGAACACGTACAATTCATTATTTCCTTGCTACAATTTGTGACAACGTTACTGCAGCCTTATTTATAGAGTGATTGTCACTTTTAGCGTGCCAACCGAAAATTTATTTAAATTCAAGCCAATTCTGCCCGGATGCTTCGTTTTTGTCGCCTGAGGCATAACCGGGAAAAAATGCAAACCTTGAATAACGAATAAATAAAATACAAACGGCAGGTAATTCTACTCGGTATTTCGAAATCAAATCGAAACTTCAAGGTTCCCTCCCTGGGCAACCCCCAGGAATTTGAAATTTTAAAAAATTCCTCACTCCCGGCCTGGCGCACGCTACTGGTGTACACGGCTAAGAATCTCACATCGTTTGGCTCTTATGAACTTATTAAAACTCAGATCGCATCGATATTTGGCAAGAAGTTAAAGTTTATAAACAGCTTTTCATTCAATATTTTTTTTCTGGCTGTAAGACCAAAATAAAATTGAAATATGAAAAGTATGGCTCAAAATGGGACCATTTTTTAACAGCTCGCGTAACATTTACAGTCTAACCACGCATGTTGTGGGATTTCTCTGTTTCTGTTAATGGTACTTTGGAAAAATTTCTCCGAAGAGGTCAGTGACTTATGAGTACTAACTGTATTAAAAATTACTGAACATAATGGCAAAACAACAAAGTTAAGGGCGTTTTCAGAAAGATGTTCTGTCTACATACGATCTCTGTGCAGCGCGAACGTCAATTTAAAAGATTGCTTTTCATTGACTTTCTGTTGTTGTTAAGAAAAGAAATAATAATTTTTGGAATGCTCATAAGTTAAACCTTCCTTATAGACTAACTGTTAAGACTTCGGGAAACCCATTTTTACGCTAAGATCAAATATGTAAGGTTAGACAGCATTTTTTTAACGTGAAAATTCATAAACCGTGCATTGGACCGAAAATCAGATTCTAGAGTGTGCTTTGGCATAAAGATTTTGTGCCTAAAATGTGCCTAAGATGTGCATAAAGTGTGCATTTTAGTTTTGAAAAACGTGCCTAAGTTGTGCCCAAACTGTGCCTAATCTGTGCACAAGTTGTGCCAAAATATTGAGTCACTCTGAAAATCGTGTCCAGCCTATCGAGCTCCACAGCGAACGAAAAGAGCGCACGGCAATTATGTCAGTTTTGAGGTTTACGAAGTCTAGAAACACGGTCTGACGACCTTTTTATCCCCTAATAAGAAATAACATGACTCAGAATACGGTTAGAGACAGCAGGGAAAGCCCCGACAAACAGGAAAATGGAATCTTAAACAGGTTAGCGTATTTAAAGTAAGTACTCAGCTCAATTACATTGTTGATATGCTAATTCCATCGATGTTAAAACATTTCCGAGTAGGTTTCTTCTCCCCTTCTTAACGGAGCGTTTAGTTGGAACGAAATATTTGTTTTTTTCAGGAGGGCAGATTTGCATTCAAAAAAAGAATTTACTTGTGATATGACTTATAAAATGAAAACGAAAAAATTGATTGCACGCCAATGAGTTTTGAAGCAAAATAAATGGCACGTCTCATCGATTATTATACGATCAAAGCTTAATTTGCTAACAGAGCCAGAAAACAAAAACAAACAAGCAGCTTGAATTATTTTACTACTAAGTGTAAATCCTACTTTTTAGTTAGAGAAATATTTTAAAAAGCAGCCGCATTTTGTATTTAAAAAACAACGCGCGTTGGCATGAAGGTTTCAAATTACCACTTTGTACTTTTCATGTTGTTATGCAAATTCAGGCCAATTTTACCACGATCGCAAAAAGTACTTTCTACGACTTTTATTGGCTATTTTTGTGCCTTACTTCTTTAGCTTTGTTTTTGTTATTATGGCTTCGACTTTCTTTCACGATTTCTTTTAGAAACGAAAGAAAGCCAGTCTATAAAATTGCATGGCAATGGAAAAGGTTCAGACCGCATCTATCGCGTGTGAATTTCCTCTTTATCCTCGGAGTAAACACGGACTGTCGAAGAATACTTCAATTTTCCAGACTTTCGGCGCGGCTTAAAACTTACGCTTCCTATACTTCTAACTGTATCGTGTTTGATCTGAATTATTTTTGTAATTCGTACCAAGTTTGTTCTTTTTTGCAAGTTGGGTTACAAAGATTTTCAAAAAAGTGCCCAGCGTTGAATATTTGTGCCTAAACCGTGCCAAAACTGTGCCCAAACTGTGCCTAAAATGTGCCTTAGCAATATTTAAAACGTGTCTTAACTGTGCCTAAAGTGTGCCTAATCTGTGCCTTTGCATGTTTTTTTCCCGTGCTTTGGCACAAAAACCGTGCCTTTTCTTGAGCGCGAATCGTGCATAAGGCACGGTGTTACGCTCGTGTACACCAGTAGCGTGCGCCAAGCCTCCCGCGATCCCCGAGCCAAACTGGGGCCACTCAAATGCCGCTTTATAGGTCCATTTAGGTGATCAAAAGCCCCCACTCCAAAGAAACTAAGATCAGTAATAAGTAACAATGTAGATTTCTAATTTAGTGTGGGAAAAGTGCAGGCAAGCAACGATGTAGTACTTGTATAAGGCAGCCTTCTGGGTCTCATTGGCATACCCTCACCCAAAAATTTACCCAGTGTACCCTGGGGGAGGTATGTTAGGATTGTTTGGGTTGGGATGGCTGCTGGGATCCTGGAACACTTAGCCTATATCAGACCTAGCTGGGCTGAATTTTGCTACAATAAACTAGACTTATTTAATTAACTTCCAAAACCTCTCCCTATACTAGAGTAGTATTTTTCCAGAAAATACCGAGGTCAACACTTTCTTTGTTATTAAACTGAGCTGGCGGTAAATTAAAATTTGCCAATTGATCGGTTTCCTTGAAAATGATAACCTATTCTAGACACAAACTCTGTGATTTCTTAACCCTATTTCAGACTAAGTTGCTTGAAAACCATACCCTTCACTGTGGCACATACCTGTATATCCCATAATATTATATAACAGTATTCCCCTTTCCAGGGAGTGTACCCCCTCCTCTCCCCCAGAAATATTCCCTAAAGCTGCACCTTTGAAGACATGTTAGAATTTTTCCTGTTGCCTTGTTTCAGCCATGTTGTTTGTTGTCAGTGATACCTTGACTCAACAACTAGTTGAAAAAAAAAGATGGAACCACGATGGCAGAAGAACTCTGCGGATGGGAATTATGGGCATAATTGTTGGACCAATTCAAAGGACGTGGTTTCTTACACTGGAACGCTTTATACCCCCTACATCCAAGATACAGATTGTCAAGAAATTAATTGTAGACCAAACAATATATGGGCCATTTATTATATTCTTCTTTTATTCACTTTCTGGGATTTTGGCTGGAAAAGAACTCCGTGAAGTTAAACTATTGTTGCAAGAGAGATATATAAAGACTCTTCTGACTGGGTACAAGATCTGGCCTTTGGTACAGGCAGTGAATTTTTCAGTAGTACCTCTTCAGCACCGAGCCAATTTTGTTCAATTAGTTTCTCTTTGTTGGAATATGTACCTGTCCTGGATGGCAAACAAATCAATAGGTAGTGATGTGGAACTTCAAACTTGTGCTGAATTAGTACCCAGTCAACAAGCCAAAAACATTTAACAACTTAACTATATCACTAGCCAGAGTTGCAGCTCAATACAGGATATCTTGTGACAACCAACTTCAATAATATTGTTTTATTATTTGGTCTCTGAGTTTGTATCTGCCATTTTGCCATTGTCACGTAAGAGTGATCAAATGAATGAGAAAAGAGTGGTTTCATTTACTTATGAGCAGAACATCATTTGCAGCCAAACACAGTTGGACGACATTGCACATGAGTAGACTATTACTTGTAGGCAGTTATTTGCAGGCCTGCATGTTGTGGGCTCTTGGCCAATGAAAAGGAAGACTGAAAAGCTTGCATTGAATGATAATGATCAGTTTTTAATTCCCTCAACAAGCAGAACGCAGGTCCTTTCCGTCTGAAAATGAGTTTTGCATGGAGAAAAAAATCAGTCTCTGACAAAAGTGGTTCTATTAAAGAGCTCTGCACTCGGATGCCCATATTAAACCTGGATATAATTCCTAGCATTAAATCATTTACCAAAAAAAAACAAAATTATTGCAATTTTTTATAATACAGCTACCGGTATATACATATGCATACATATAACTTTATTTCAACTCAGATTTAAAGTAGCTCGCAATCTGAGTGAAATTCAACATACAAATCATAAAAATAAAACATAAAATATCCACATACGTGCATACAAATAGTCTCATTTAAAAGCTACACAGCAATATTGTATTTAGAATTCTAGACTTGAATATGATGAGTGTCTCAGAAATTCTGATGCCATCAGTCAGTGTATGTATTCCACACTCGGGGCAGGAGCATAGCCAGCCTACAGACTTGTAGGCCCGGGCCTACAAATTTTTGGTTTGATCACTCCAGCTTCTAATAGATTATATGCATTGTTGGGAGTGAGCTAAAAAGTGCAAGAGCTCAAAGTGTTGGTGAGGTCAGTGCGTCCTAGTAATGCAAGCAGTTTTCAAGATATGTGGAAATGAAAGTCAGCCAGGCCTACAACCTAGTCGAAAAGCTGGCTACACCCCTGCGGGGAGCAGCACATCTGAATAGTAAATTGTAATCAACAGGTGGTAGTCCTCATGCTTGATATTAGTCTAACTTATAGACACCTCTGAGGTTGTAGGCTGTTGCTCACTCTGCTTAGTGCAGTGACCATGAAGATGAAACCTCCTTTAGTTAGTAGAATAGTTTCTATTGATAGGATTTATTACAATTTTTTACAACTATATCTATTAAAATTGATCACAAGAATTCATATATAGTGATCATGATCATTATTGTTAGTGGTGTTTTGATCTAAGGCCTCCTTGGTTGTCCTTCTGCCAAGAGCCTTTAGCATCTCTTCTGTATTCACAAAAAGAATCTTATGAAAACTTACTACTACAAGTCAACACTATTATGAACTGCGCTTTAGTGTAGAACATGTTTTTAAGATTGACGAAGTTGTTTCCCATAAAAGAGTTGCGTGCACTATCATAAACGGACTTTGTTAGCGGTCTGGAGGCTTCTTTGTGCCTTTCTTTACCTTTTTTTCTAATTCATCATTATATTACTTCCTGATGTTTCTGTTTGTTTGTGATCCGCCAATTTCTATGAAAAGAAAAAAGTATGCCGTTACCTTGGGACAAGCTCAAATTGAGGGAATCTGAATATGGGTAATTGCTATTATCCTTAACAACAAGATAAGAAAGGAAAACTTTCAAAGGTTGGTGCTATGTTGTGGTGGATCCAAATCAGCCGTAGGTAATTGGAGTTTAGTCTATATTGGCCCTAATTAAGGCAGAGAAATTAGATCCAAAAATAGTGTCGTATTTTACGATAGACTGCCTGTTTTTAGGCTAACACAGCACAGTGCATGCATTGCATAGGGGCCTTGTATAATAACCAACCTTAAGGTGATTCCCTAGTAAAAGAACCTAACATAGATTGTAGATGAAACTTGGTACACTTATTTAACAAGTCAAGAAGATGATAAAAAGGTAATAAAAAGTGGGGGGTCACCGTGCTCGTTTTGACGTCACAATGCTGACAAATACGGCTATTTTGGACCCTTTGACAAAAACCGCGCGCAGCCCAAAACTAGACGAAAGGGAAAGAATTTTTCAATGATGCATGTGGTATCGCACAGAATTTGACTTAAATGTATTGTTTATCCACTTACGTACTAGAAAAATGCCTTTTAATGCCCTTGTTTTTACTTTACGCTCCAAAGTAGAATTAAATTGAACACGCGCTATTCGATACGTGATAGCTCAATCCGTACAATTTAGTAAAATTGCCAAAAAACTGAACATAGATTTGTGCCAATTTTTTTCTCACCGAAAGGAAGCACTGTCGTTATTAAAATCACGAAATAAAAAATGGGGGTCACCGTACTCGTTTTTGTGGTAGAGCTGCAGAAAGTGCGCACCAAATGCATTTTCCTTAATTTTTGAGAGAGGACTGGCGCGAGTTTCAAAATAGAATGTATGCGAAAGGGGGAAGAAAGTATTAATAAATCCGTTTTTACAGAATTTACATCGAGATATCACATATAGGACACAATGTGATAAAGAAAGCGTTTAAATGAAAATCAAAGTGAGTAAGCACAAATTAAACATCCACTATCGAGGTTCTCCGTGAGGAAGTCGAACTCAGCAACACGCGTACTGCATACGTTATGCACATTCCCACCACATTGAGTCTCACCTCGGTAAGAAACAACCGCAAGCAAAAATTGAATAGCGTTTCTCTTCGGTCAACTTCATTTTAATAATGTTACTTCACATGCTCTTTTTTACGGAGGCTATCTTGTTATGCGCAGTAAGAGATGCGCAGTGCAAAACCAGGGAATCACCTTAAATAGATTTAGCCAGAGCTAAAAGTAAAGCTCTCGTTAATGTACTTATACTTACTCAAACAAAAAATAAAATAGTGAACGGCGACGGCAACGAGAAAGGTAAAAAAGAAATTAAAATAAGAAGGTCTAAATAGCAAAAAACAACTTTGCACGCGCAGCGCACTTTTTTGTACATTTCTTTGCCGTTGTTTGCACGACTACAACATGAAACTTCCTAGTTACGTTTTATGGAGGAAATGTCGTATGTGCTCACAAAAAAAAAATGTTGCTTGTGTTCCTGTTCGCATATATATTTTATTTTTGCGCTGCCGCTAGCATTTCTCATTTTCTCACCGCAGCCTATAAAGGTTTTGAATTTTTTTCATCCAAAGAAATTTGTCTCCTTTGGTTTTTTATCTTTTGCGCTTACCTTTTCTCTGTTATCCACGACGGGCGGACGTACGCTGACGTAATAATTAAATTTTCTGCGTGATCGATGGGTTTCCAATTTTTATAGCAATGGGGCTCCGCCGCGCGCGCTCGCTATTACAGGATTTTGTAAGTTACACAAAAATCCAACCTAAATTTAAACAAATGTTTATGTCTAATAAATTGAACTGTTTTAAACAAGCGGAGCTAAAAAAATTTCCGTGAGTTACGTATTTGAAGACGTCATCACCTTGAGACAACATTCATGTTTTGACAAGACAAAATTGACAAAATGTTGACCAAGTAAGTTGAATAACAATCAAAAAGTTTTATTATAAAGTGCAGTATGAAATTTTTTACGAAAGTGCGACAGCTTACTTTATTACAAAGTGCAATGTTATATATAATTGATTCCAAACTGCGACAGCTTTTTTCTTTGTTTTATTACAAAGTGCAACAGGGTTTATAAACATTGCGACAAGGATTACAAAACGTGACGATTATTACCGCTTGCAACAGTACGCGCTTTCCTCCACATTCCTCCTCCGTCCCTCCCTTCCCTTGAGTTTAAAGGTATGCTGTGACTGCATGCAATGACGGAAGTGCTTCTCATTCAAGTTTGTATGCGCATATTTAGTTTAAATTATCTTTCAGAACTACGTAATTACTCGCTCGTACTTCAGACGCGACCAACCAGCAAGGACAAGAAAGGTAGGTCTCCGCTGAAGACTTTGAAACTAATTTCAATCATGAAATCCTTCCTCCTCAAAACAAAATGAACACACTTAAGCCCCGCACGGTGATACAGATCCCTACCGGGGATCCGTAGGTTGGAAGAACTGTTTATAACAGGAGCAATTGTCTTGTGTATTAAACGCAGGGCTACCACGTGTTAAGTTTCCGCTCTGTATAATTCTTTTAAAAACATTTCTACCTTTAAGTTAGTTATTTAATCTAAAGGCGATTATTTTACTAGCGAAAATCTTCCACAGTTCATTGGAAGATAAATATATATTTATCTTTGATTGCATGCAATTGTCAATGACCACTCTAATTGTTGCAGAAATCTATGTTAAAATTTTAGCTGATGGTACATTTTTTGTTTTCATACTTCAACAAAAACACTTTCTTTAAACACTTACTGATGACTAGTTTGTTATTCAAATAACTTCAAAAATTCTAACTTTACAATAATCAGTATCTTCACTCGAACCTCCAAGATTTTTACAGTCTATTTTATTACTTTTGTAACATGTAATTGAGCGGTGAAGTACCATACTATTAGGAATTTTGGGATGACAAACATACTCTGAAAACAGGGAGGAAAAGCGCAGACCTTGAAAATCAAGAAAAGGTCAAAAACACTTTACAGTGTAAAATAATTCCGTTAAATAAGTCATGTTTAGCCGATTTCGTTGCTACCATGTATTTCTAGTAACTATTTTTACAATTATTTAAATACGACAAAGTTTATGTATGTAACGTTTACTCAACGAAAAGAAGATCTTGTTAGCATGTTCCCAATAGTAAAAAAGTTAAGAATCTTTTGATTTCTTTTAATAGTCCTCCTTGTAAGCCCAGTTTCAGTTCTTCTGCCGGATATTTCATAAATTAATTCTGCTTTGTAAGTGTCAATTTGACCCACGAAGGCCGTAGGCAGGGCCGAGGGTTAGTGAAAGATGTCTTGTTAAACAAAATACGGGAAGTTGAAAGGAGAAATATTTAATACATATTCATTAATTGTGAAATGAAATTATGAAAATGATCATATTTTGAATTGCAGGTGAAGATTTCAAAGGGAATACTACGATCATCGCAGTTGAGAAAAAAAAAACCTAAGCGGTTGAAAAAGAACCTGAAAAAAAAGTCATGCTTGACTGGGAACCTTTGCTATGACCGGACGCAACGCACTATCCATCGAGCTTATCAAGCCAACTGGAGAGCGGGCCACATTGCGAGTTCCTAATATACCCGCGGGTGGTGGAAATCAGGACATGAATTTTCTTTTCAGGTTCTTTTTCAACCGTTAAGGTTGTTTATTCGCTTTACTTGCTTTATATTGAGAGGATCATATTCAGTTTCATACATATTAATTGTCTTTATTTTCTTTCAAAGGTTTTTTACGCAAGAAATAACATGCGCCATATCAATGCTATCAATCTGTTTACTGTTGTATTAAGCAAATCAACAGAGGATTCCGAAGAATTGGTTTCCGCCATCCTGCATTATCGGTTCTCGTCACTTTCTTGGCGCTTAATGATTCTTTGTAACTTCGCCCTTTTTGTTTTCCTACCTACCACCACTGCAACTTTGTCTTCTTCTCATAATTCGGGGCTACATTACTTTGATAAATATTTCTACAAAAACGAACCTTTTACCAACGAAGGTAAGGAACGTAGATAAAGTACAAGTATAGTTAGCCATCATTAAGGGAGCTGTGTGGTTGTTTTCTTTTTTAGGGGTGGGGGGCGATGTGGGTTTAATTGAGAATGAAAGAATAACAGGAAGGGAAGAAAATGGTATTCCCATAAACCAGGTAGTCCAATAATACTGAAGCAACCATGACAACGACGATAACGTAAAGACAATTGGTTTTATGAGCAAAATAACAGCTTTTCACGGGCATCACGCTTCTTTGACGTCCACTGCACGACAATGACGTGAAATCTCCAAATGCGACGATTTGTGGGGGACGTGAACAAAGTATTAAAGTTTGTAGCCACTAAATGATTATTATTTTTTGGACGCGTTCTAGATGCTGACCTTCCCAATGATCCTTACATGAACTACCTCTTGTGGCCACACTTCCATTTCAGTGGCAGATTTCGCGCTGACGTTTCAACTGTAAACAATATCCCTACAAACTTCGACACGGAAAACGTTCTTAAAAGGGAACGCTCAAGAAGAAACTGGAACCCAGATGGCACCAATGAATGGAGTGTGACGGGCTCTGTTACTGGGCTATGTTACGCTGATGGCACCTGCGTAGAAAAGAGGAAGAATGAACAATTCTTAGGAGCAACTATTCAAGGTACGTATAGTAAATTAAACCTGAATATGGGGATATAGGTTACTGGACCGGGATCCTAGGGGATCCGAACTTCCGCTCCCCTTTCGCCTCTCCCCCCCCCCCTCCAACACTGTGTAGAACGGAACGAACAATTCTTATGAGCACGTATCAGACTACGCGCAGTTACTCTTTTTCTTCAGATTTAGTGAGGTGAATGTACTCTCTTAAATCTTTCGCGCCTCGCCCGTCTCGTGCCTTCATCCAACACGCGTGGTCATTTGCGTGTCTCACACGTTTTGCTCCACGGCCTAAGAAAAAATAGAGACTGCTCGTAGTCTATAGGCACGTATGGAAGTGAGGCCTGAATAAGGGTTAGGTTGTGCAACGTTCATTCATTACACTGGACGAAAAAATGGATTTGCACAAATTCGCTCCTTGCAAGTATGTCGTCGCAAATATGTCACTGAAGAGTGAATATATGGCAAAGATGGTAAATTTCAAATTTGCATACCAAAAACAGGGGGTGTAAATAACTAAGCAAATGTGGCATTTACCATGTTTGCCATACATTTACTCCTCAGTATTTATATATTTGCGACATATTTGCAAGGAGCAAATTTGTGCAAATCTATTTTTTTCGTCCCGTCTTAATAACAAACTTATATTAACTTATATTAACAGAATTTTTCACATTTAAACTTCAAAAAAAGTGGTGGAAATTTAGAAATTCGTAAAGGACCAAATACCCATTCCCAGGCAGACGCTTGATGGTAAATTGCGGGTGTTTCCTGGTGTTGCGAAAACTTATTGTTCGATTTTGTTTAGTGGTAAATTTTTGCTGGTGGCGTCCGGAAACCTGGGTTTTAGAATCCATAATCCATGTCACAGAGTCCAGAATCCCGTTAACTATGGGAATCAGGATTTCAAGATCCACTGATAAGGAATCCGGATCGAATCCAGTAGCTGGAATCCGAAATCCGAAGCGTGGAATCCAGAATCCAAGATTCTCTTGGATTATCTTAGGCGAGTCGTCCGTAACACAAGGAATTCAAAACAAGTATCCGGAAGAAAAACCTTTCAAGTCTCATAGCTGATGGCAGATGTTCAAATTGTAACTTGTGTAATACTTGAGACCCTACTTGTTAATTTACTTTTAGATTAATTATACTGTAGACTATTTTACTGTTATTATATTTTATTTATTTATTTATTCATTTTGTATATAGATTTTATTAACTCGGTGTCCCCGATTAGCAGGCTACTTGTGGCCAGCTAGAAGATTTTGACACGTTAGTAAAGTTGTTCATTCATTCTTTCATCACGAAACTACCCGGCAAATTCCTTACCCTGGGAACACAGTACTTTACAAAATTATACTCGATAAGTTTCCAGGGAGAAATTCGCACGCTTGGAATTTATTGACCCCTAACCCCTTTTTCGGACCCCTTCTCTTGAAGTACAAGGTAAGCAAAACATGTGCTTTCTTCAACGAAAGGTAACTGTGTTCCAGAACAAGTTAAGCAATTTGTTTATTTACTTGTTGTTTCTTGCGTATTTGTTCAAGATGGGAACAACAAAACGATGGCTAAAATTGTTGACTTGGACACTCAAGCGCAACGTTTTTCTGAGATTTGGGGCTGGAGACTTCAAATGGGAGACTTTTTCTCGGCTGATTACACTCCAGTTCCATTCCAGTATGCCTGGAGCAAACTGACTTCCGGGGGAGAGAATGCAAGCATTGGCACTGTTTATCAGTCAGTGCTGTCAAATATCCAATGGATGGACAACAGTAATAGGTCACCATTTATCAAACAGCTTCAGGACACAATGAAGAAAGACAACATTGAAAGTGATAAACTGTCAATACGCTTCAACTTAGATTTGTACGGGTTACTAACCGAGCCTAAAATAACCGGGCGCATTGTAGGTGAGGGTAATGGATTATATACTAGAGAAATGCAATTACATCTAATGTTTAGTTTTGATTGAATTAATGTCATCAACGTTTCTTAGTATTAAACTTCGTCAAGCCATGAAACGAATCTGAAACTCAGTCAGTCTTTTCAGGTATTTAAGATATTTTCATTTTTTAAGGTTACTAGTAGGAAAATGTTTGAGAATCAGAAATTTTGAGAGGTGGAAAGAGTTGATCTATGCCACCCTGCTTGAAGTTCTTCTCGGAATTGTTTCTCTTAAGTCAGAACCATCCCCGTACAGTACAGTAGCTCTTCATTTAAGACAATTTTTTTTAGCCTGTGTACAGAACCCCACCGGCCCCCGTGTACCCTCCCGTGAGTGAAGGGGGCGGCTGTACCCAGGCTATTGTAGACTGTTCAAAGTCTGCTATTTTTCAGTAAGATCGTCGAGATCTAGCGCTCAACGTCACTGGCAGCCATTTCCTTTTAAATTTTCCAAGTGGGGGTGGGGCGTCGGTTTTTATAGCGGGGGGGGAAGGAAGGCGAGAAATTGAATTTTTTCGCGCCTCCTCTTAAACTGTCCCTGGCATCTTAAGTAAATAGGATAGTCATCTTCAAGCTAGACTCGGTCAAGATGACCGCCTTTAACGCTTGTTCTCGACAATTTTACTAATAAAAAGTACGGAATGGGACCAGTCTATATTTTTTGGCAGAAAAACGTGTACAAAAGTTCTAGAGGGAGGAAATCGTTTAACTGATAGGTTATTGTATACAGCAGCGTCCAGTTCATAATTCAATTCTTCCAGACAATAACTTGAGTCAAGGAGAATGATTGTAGGTTATACCAGCCGTGCAAAAAATAACTAAATAAATGTAACGTATTTCAACCATTATTCATATTAACCCGCATTTATTTCTTCTCCATATCTGCCAAAATTTTAGGCACGATTGGTTTAATAGGCCGAAGTTCCCCATCGTTCTTTACTCACGGTCGCATGATGAAGACCTTGGTAAAGACCCTCCAGGACACGCCTTTCTATGTAGACAAGCGCACGAAAAAAGTGTTTGCAGATTTTGGCAACACTTTTCAAGCTGATAAGGATGGTAATCTGATTACCAGTCCCAACCACGTGCTTCTTGTAGCAATGACTCTTAGCGTAAACGCCTCCTTTACTTGCTCTGATCATATGCAATGGCTTGGAATCGTGCAGAACAAATCGCCATATTGGTATCAGAGAACTGCTGGTGTCCAGGCTTTCCCGGCCTTTGGGGCTTTGTCAAGTGACGAAATGGAGATGGTCAGCAGTCATCCACTGATTCTCATCGAGGTATATGGAAAGATTATTGACCCTTAGCAGTTAATCCCTCACGTGATATCAAAACGCCATGCTGGAGAGCAAGTAGCCTGCACCAAGACGTAATTTAACCTCAAATAGTAGTGTCTGCGAAGTAGCGCCGATATCCTTGTTCGGGGCCTCCATCAAACTCAACGAATTACCCAAAGTACGTTTTGAATTTCCTCGAACAAGGATTTTGGCGCTGTTTCGCAGACGGACTTAATTAACCAAAGTTTCGTCTGCGGCGTAGGCTAGAGAGCAAGGGACGCACTGAGCCAAGAGAAACAATGAGCTTACTTAATTTAAAATGGTATTTTCTTTTGCTTGTCTTATCCTAGTGCTTTACTTGCGTCCCAGCTTGGCGATTCTGGGTTTGTGCCATGCGACTGATAAACTGAAAAGGGTCTTTTTACTCAACAATCTCAATGTCTTATTGTTTAGAAGTCTCAAAGACTTAAATTCTTTGTCTTCATTCATTTAATAGTAGTATATTGTTAACCGTAAACTTTGTTAAAGAATTAACGGAGTGCTTAGCTTTATATAAATCCAATAACTGGGTAAAAAACTGATAAACTTTAAAACGACAAAAACGCTTGTTCATGTGTGCAAAAGTTTATCGTGACGACGGGGCTCGAGGAGTGCAAGGGGTCTTGAAAAAAAGAAAACGATGTCTTCTGGTCCGAAGTATGCGGGGATACGACCTGTTGCAGCTTGTGCAAAAGGTATTACAGCAGTTTTGAGCTCAGGCTCTCTCTTGCATGATATCCAGCCGGATCGTTTTGCGTTTTGTTCTCTTTACAAATTACGTGTATCGCTAGTATGTACATGTGCTCCGATTAATTTAAACCAAATTTGTAGAATAAAGCAAACATGAAATGAATTCTATAAGTTGCAGTCAAATGATATAATCCTTAAAATTTGAAGGATTTTAATGGTTTCACTATTATAAACTTCAAGCCCCAGTAGTGTGAACGATGGACAGCTCCACCCATAAATCTCTATCCAGTGTATAACGCAATAGGTTTTCTAATCCTTATCCGCTGGATAATGATTTATATGACGGATAGCGTTATCCAACGTTCAAACAACCCTGGCTAGATGATGTTATTGATGGCTATTGGACAGTTTGAGACTGCTCTAATGAGACTTCGTTAGTGTTTTGTTGAACTGCATTGTGGGCATGTTTTTGGGGGAAATTTTGACCCAGTCCCTCGCTCAACTTCGCAATAACCTATTCGCCACTTTAGAAACGAGAAGGTAACGTTCACAAAGACTTCTGGGTCTGTTACTAGAGACAGGCAAATAAAATAGCCAATAGCTAACCAGTGCTTCCCTAGCAACTATCCGGCAGAAACAATTGCAGAAGGCCATTTCAGCTCTCTCTTCTCGTTTCTAAAGTGGCGCTAGAAGCCATAGCGTCCTCAAGACGAACCAGCCTCAGCCGGGGGCGGACAAAATGGTTATTGATTTTTCCAATTTCACCCTATTTAGCTGCCTATTTATGTTTTTTAGGCGGTTGGTTCTTGGCCAGATCTCAAGTGTAACAAGGTAATCCTGGCAGAGGCTCAAGATGGTATTGACATTCACCCTTACAGCAATTGGGTATTTCGTAAGAACCCCGGCGAATCTATAAACGTTCAGCTCTTTGCCACGCGGTTTGGGAAGCTTCTTCCGGGCGCCCGGATCATGGTCGATGCTTGCAACTGCCGCAAAATTTTTGGTTTGGGAATTGGTCAACCTGCCATGCCTGTTCCTTCTCGTGCAATAACGAATGAAAATGGAATTGCAACAATTGTCCTTAATGCGGTCGATCCAAAAAATAACAGGAGCTATATTGATGGGCAGATTTATTCGTTTATATACTCGATCGAAGGTCAGAACAAAAAGTGCTGGGACTTGTGTACAATTGACAAGTATTCGCTGCTAAATTCGCTCATTGTTATCCGCGTTTTTGATCGCTTCGAGTCTAAGGGGTTGGAACCAACATGGCTTGACGATATCTATCCAATCTTCAAGCAATATGCAGATTTGTATCCTGTCATGACTAAGAACGTATTAAATCTGGGAAACTATTACGATGTTTTAAAATACCGTAGTACAATAAAAATGAGTATGGAGCTGCCTGAATCTCACCCAAATTATATGCCTGTAACTCGCGACCTCTCGAAACCTAAACGTGAGGTCATTTTGCAATGGCTTTCTAAAAAAAATCTCGTTATCGGAGAACCAAGGAAGTATTATTCGATCCAAAACTTGCGAAGAGACTTACAGACCGCCCTTGAATTGGAGCATGCGACTATACCCGTGTATCTTACTGCGTTAGCTTCCATCAAGCCTAACTACAACTTGGAAATCCAGGCAATAATAAACACGATTGTTGTGCAAGAAATGATGCATGTGCTTCTAGTCGCAAATATTCTTAACGCGGTCGGTGGGGCACCGTCTCTTTATTCAAAAGACTTTATTCCGAACTACCCTTCGCGACTTCCTGGTGGAGTGCAACCCGACTTGGTGGTCCCCTTAAAGAAGCTCTCGCATGGTCTTATAAGGAACATCTTTATGAAGATAGAAGAACCAGAGCAAGAACAAGAACGCATTTCAAGTTTTCAACACGCATTTTTGTACGCACGCGAAACCAAAGACATGAAAAGCAAGGCCGGTCACCGGCAAAATGGAAACGCTAGAGGTCATAAAATAGCAAGGGGGGCTGTAGTTAGCGATATCGGGCTCACAGATCCATTAATCGACGAAGATTGGTCATCAGCATGTTTTACATCATCGTCAAGGGAACAATTTTTTAAAGGTTAGTCGAAGAAATACAGGTAGTTTAAGACTTCAGTTCTAGCTACTCGAAAGTCCCTGGATTTTTTTACCCGTCCTCATTTTTTTTATAGCTACTGGGACGGTTGTTTGCCATTTATAGAAAGTTTCCACAAAAAACGCCATTTGCAAAAGGAAATGGAACACGGCTTCTCAAGTCGTTCCAGTGTAAAATTTCTGGGATCAACGGAATTTCTGAAAGGTAGTCGTACGTCCTGTTTGCTGGGTCAGAATGTCCAAACAAAAATTAATGTTTCATTTGTTATTTCTCATCTTTGATACCGTTCAGGCTTTCACGGCCATTTTTCCTTCAATGGAACTGAGGTGTGCATGGGGCATGAAGGAGGGGGGGGGGGGGGGGGAGGTAGGGGAGGTTTTTATAAATTAATTTTCTTGGAAGTTCTTCTTTTCAGAAGCTAAAGAGAATTGAAGATATTTGTGGCAAAATTTGGTGAAAATTGGTTGTTATGGTTACGAAATATGACGTCAAAGTGACATAAGTTTCGGCCATTTCGCAACGAAAATACACGTTTTGCACACTTTTTATTGTGAAACAACAACAAAAAATACGAAATAGCCCCAACAACAGGAAATGTTTAATGATAATGCTCCAATGTGAGTAGTCTGCCTATCTGCTATTAATAGTGAATCTAATACGATTTACTCTCAAAACTCATTTCTCGGCAGATTTCAAGTATCGAGAACTAGAAAAAGTTGCTCCGAAGATTGAACTGACATATGACGACATAACCGAAGAAGGTATCCATCAGAAAAAACAACATCCACAGCAGAGGAGAAAAAAGGGAAAGGTAAAGCTCACCCTCGGAGTTGTGTCGAAATTAAGCCAACTTGCAAGAAAGAAAACTGCTCTAAATTTAGGAGGAAGGTTAGAATAACACAGCAAATGTGCAAGAAGACATGGATGGTAAAAAAATTAAAAAAGATTACAACCCATAATGCACCAAGATCGGAGAATTTGAGATATAATAATGGTTCGGAGCACAAATTTTAATGTCGCTGAAGGCCTTGATTTTGCCATTTACTAAGCAATTTCTTCACTGGTGTTTTGTCTCTCAAAGTCATCGACGATCGCATTGCCATTCCGATCAAGTCTAACATGAAAATGTTAATCGAGCGATGAAGGCAAGGAAATCTGCTGAAAATCTGTTCGGTTTCTTTTCTCTCTTTTAGCCAAAACCTTTTCCAGGTGACCATTTGAAACTTCTCCGACACCACAACACAATCGGCGGTTTCTACAATCACATATTAAACGCTCTAGGCTACCTCACAAATTGTGGAATGGACAACAGTATCTTCACCGGAAACAAAAACAAACAGGTTGATTATGGGGAATGGTCTGTGCACGGCCACACTCTGAAAGTGTACGACTACCATACAGCTGTGGAAGCCATTGAAAATATCATTGAGCAAGGCGAAGGTAGCTCTCCCTGTAACCCAGTTGCTTGGGACATCGGAAGTGCGATGGGATTATCGCACTACTTCCTGTTTAATTCAGTGGTCGAGGAGCGCGAAATTATTGTGGCCGCAACAGATGAAAATAGGGACACGTTGGTAATTAGATTTTTGATTGATTCATTTGATTATTCATATACTTGGACCAATTTTGGACCGCATTGACTAAATAGCCAAGACTTCAAGGGAGAGGATTCCACTCACTAGACTGTCTGTGGGGGGGGGGGGGGGGGGAGGGGGGAGAGGGGGAGGGTGTTTTCGATTAAACTGGTAAAGCATTGGAATAACACTGAACTGTTAGTGTTCAGTTGAACTGTTAGATATCCAGTGAGGACGAGGTTATCAAATGAAAAGAAGGGAGGAGTTCAGTACAAGAAAGCGGTTTGGTTAGACCCAAGAGCCACAATAGGACTATGGCTCTTGGTTAGACCTTATTCACCAGTAACAGCCATCTTTGAAAGCGCTTAAAAACTGATAAGATGAGAAACACATCACGTGGTTTCTCAATAGGTTGAACTCGTCCCTAGTCTTGGCTTGGAGCAAGGGTGGCGCAGTGGTGAGAGCACTCGCCTCCCACCAATGTGGCCAGGGTTCAAATCCCGGCGTCGATGCCATATGTGGGTTGAGTTTGTTGTTGGTTCTCTCCCTTGCTCCGAGAGGTTTTTCTCCGGGTACTCCGGTTTTCCCCTCTCCTCAAAAGCCAACATTTCCAAATTCCAATTCGATCAGGAATCAGGTAGACGAAGAACCACTATGTGGATGTGCTACCTGCAAATCGTTATTTTATTTAGTTTCCACTCCTCCAATTTTCTAAGGGTAAACAACATAGCAAAATTTGCAGACACAAGACAACCTGATCTGTGCATTTTTAAGGGGATTAACAAACTCGTAATATTGGCAGCTGTTATCATCTGTTTTCCTCCTGAGAAACCACGTGACATTGCTTTAATTTATCCCGTCATCAATCCTAGAGCGTGCGAAAAGATGGTGGCTGCCGTGAATAAGGTCTATAAGGGAATCCTTGTTTACATCTTATTTGCTTCATTTGAACATATGCTTTTCATTATCTGATGAGGCTAATTAGATGAAAAGGGAACTCTATTTGCGCACTTGAATTTCAAGGCGAGATCACATGGAAGAAGCTCATGTCGTGTTGCTGTCAGTGTCAAACTGTTACTCTTATAAATTCTTCAGGAATGTAGTGAAAGATTCTACTTCAACGGTTCCAAGATACCTTTTGACCCAGATGGCGTTTGGCCGATGGTTTCCAATCCCCGGATGTCTAAATACAAACCTGGCTCTAAAGCCTATCAACGGGCAGAGTCATTCAACAAGGTTTACACCAAGCTGATAAGAACTCTACATCACGTGCTGAATGGGCATCCCGAAGCACTCATTGATTCCATTGGCATTATGTACTCCGTGAATCTTCAACTAAAGAACCTTGTGCAGACGCCGATTGACGATAGTGGAGACCCTGAAGTAGGGCCAAATGCTGGTCCTACCTTTGACTTCACACCATAACTTACTGCATATCTTTATTGTGTATCCAATAACCCCCCAACTGCTAGACTTAAGCTTTGCGTTCACTCGGTGCCTGAGCACTGGCGCCATGGTAACAGCTGAAAATGGTATTGTGCTCACACCTATTGGGTAATATGTGAGGATGTGAGGGTGTAGATGTTAATGAACCAGTTATGCAAAACAGTTGATTGCCTCGGAACTAACAGAGAGCCTGTACACGAAGGGACCCGATGGGTCGGGTGTTTAAAATAGGATTGTGTTCACATTAGTGCCTGGTGAGTACCGCAGTCGGGTAACGTGCCCGCGCAACAAGTGTAAACGTATCCCAAGTTATGGCCAGACTATTTGTCAATCTTTCACTGAATTGTGAAAGAAATTCTATAGTGTAACCATCCAGTTGAAACCTCCTTGGCGGAACTCAATTGCAAGGTGTTATTTATTTCTTGTTTTTGTTTTTTTAAGAAGAAATAATATTTTTTTAACGTTGTTAAATGAGGAGTAGAAGAGTTATTCCTGAGATCACAGATTAAAAAGGCTAGATATGGCTATTTCAAGCAATTAGGACACGTACCTACCCAGCTATCACAGAATCAAGTGATTTATCAACTGCAAAAAACTACTTTAAACCTGTTTAACAGCACAAAAGAAATCCCGATAAGCGAACAAAGAGGACTAAGAGGAAAAATTAGGGAAGATTAACGGATTGCATTGCACTGCGTGGTTTATCTAACACCTGTAAACAAATTTACAGCTTCCAATTAAAAACTAATCCTCGGACTTACACGCAAAGTCATATTCTCACCGTGGTACAAGGGGCGGGGTTGATGGCACTCCTGCCTAGGGTTTTTGATATGTTGCAGTATTTCGAAAGGATTTTACCTTCAGTTGAAAGCCTTTGATCTTCTCTACAAGAAGAGGTAAATTTTATGCGTGGTCGCGCTGCTGGAGGCCTGTAACGTCACCAAGAATTAGAAATCAGGTAAAAAACGCCAGAATTGGTGTTTTTTTGTGCCTGCGAAGATAACACATTAATAAGTACTTTGCTTCATTTTAATCTTTTATAGGTGAAAGAAGTTGAAAAAAACATGCAATTCCACTAAAAAATGGCTTGACCACCTGGTACTTATGACGTTATATCTCGTAACCATAGAAACCGATCGTCACTTAACTTGTCTCAAAATGCGCGCAAGGGATAAACGAACAGCTACTGAAAATTTCAAGCGCTAACGTGTAATCGTCTTGAAAAAACTCAGAAAAACCTCAGGGGAGGGTGGCAACCTCAACCCCCCCCCCTTGCTTGTACGTCTCCATCCAAAGGTTAACAAGAAACCATCATCATCATCATCATCATCATCATCATCTTTATTTAAAAACACGGTAAATACATCAGGCATTAACAATTTAATATAACGCTACAACTTAAATACGAAACTATGTATACAGATTAATATTCTATAATTTAAAATATTGCTAACTATTAAGGAAAAGTAAACTAAATTAAAGCCTGTTTTACATGAATGCCGTGTCGGAATTAATTAAGAATCGTCGGAAATTAGTCAGAGATGTTGCTTGCCTAGCAGCTGAGGGTAGACTGTTCCAGAGGACTGCACCACTATAGGCAAAGCTATTTTTGTAATGGTTAGTACGCGGCAATGGTATTGCAAGCTTATTATCAGAATCGCGCAAATTGTAAGAAGTAATCACATCACTCCGTTGAATGAATTTCGAGGACAAATAATTCGGTGCGAGGCCGTTTAAGGACTTGTAGACCATCTCAGCCTTTAGTTTTTGACGTCGAGTTTCTAAATTGTCCCAGCCTAATTCTTTAAGCAGTTGGTTGGCGTCAGCATCATAACTAGAATGGGTAAGGACGCGGACAGCACGATTTTGAAGTCTCTGTAATTTGTCAGATAATGTTTTGGCACAGTTACCCCAAACAACACTACAATAGTCGAAGTGTGATTGGACTAACCCATGATAGATATTATGTAGAGTTGCAGGAGGAACACAGCGACTTATTCGTTTAATAGATCCAATACCAGAAGAGATTTTTTTAGATATAGCGTTGATATGATTACTCCATGTTAGATTTTCATCAATTAATACACCAAGAGACTTGGTAAAATCGACTCTGTTTAACTGAGTATTGTTTTCAGCACGGTTGCCAGTGTTTTGCACTTGAGTTATCCATCTATATGAGTGAATCCATCCAAACTCCCATGAACCACCAATGTCTAACTGAAAGATAGCAGGTCAGATATAAGCTTGCCACAGCAGACGGGACGCGGTACTTCGATATGTCACTTTTCGGTTGTTTCGGTGATTGTTTCGGTTTTGTTTCGTTTTAGTGTTTTCTGGTATAGTGTGAACAAAGGCTTGTAAAATTTTTCACCTAATTACAAGTAGGTTGGTTTTCAAATGGCCAAATCTCTGTGCTACACCCTCCCGGTCAACACTACATAATTTTCCTACCTAATTGGGGTCCCTAATTTCTTGGAGGAACAAAGATATTAGTTGACGCGACGGCGCGTGCGAAAAGACATTCTTCAATCCCCACAGGTCTTTTTGGTAGACCAATATAGCCTGCGCTACTCGCGACGCAATCTTTGAAGGAGTATTGCATGACAAGCCGAAAGTTAGATCCTCAACCGAGACTGGCTTGTTTGCCCTGCCTGACTGTGTGGACCTGCTATTAAACCGGGCGTTTTGATACGATTTTATGTTATTTTGGATAGCGGCCTGAACTACTAAAATGTTCATCCACAACATTTCCGAAGTGTTAAAGACGTGAAATCAGACGTTGACTCTGTCCAGAGTTTTGTGGACCATTCCGACGCTGACGCGGTAACGAACATTCGTTTCGATTTTCACATCCGATTGTTCAGTTCCGTACCGTTATTCGCGTTAATTCAGTTTGACTGATTATCCACTCATCATGCTTTTCAGACCTGTTGTTCGTTTCGGAAAATTTCCACTACAAAAACATCCGAAACGTCGTGGTCCATTTTAACTTTCCAACATGATTTACCAAAAACTTTGTGTAAAAGGTACAGATCCATGTTACTCGCTCTTTCTCAGAAAACACGGCGTGATTTTGCCTGCTTATTTTATTTGTTTGCCAAATTTGGATATCCTAAATCTGATAGGCCAATTAGTTTTCCGGGAACTGGCTCAGGAAGAGTTATTGTCCAGGGGCTCTTCCGTTATTCTTGGAAACATTCCTTGCAATTTGGACAGTTAATATTTTGTCACGATAAGTTCCTTACTGGGTTTTCGAGGGTTGTCCAACCATACAATAGGCAACCGAGTTTCTGAACGGAGTCGACCAGCAACATTCTTTACAATTCTCTATTTTCCAATTCCCCATAATACACTCTGTTTGCTCCCCAAATTTTGCATAAACCATTGTTTTTAAATGCTCCTGGGAGTATTGCATTTTCCCAAGAGCATTTTAAGACAATAAGTTATGCAAAATTTGGGGGGCAGACAGAGTGTATTATGGGGAATTGGAAAATAGTCAATGCAAGAAATCACTAACTCTTGACTCGCGGCATATCTTTCAACAGTATTCTCAATATCAATACGTTTTGCGCTTCACGTAACATGCAGAGAACGTGATGAGATTCGAGATTAAGCCGATACCTGTATCTGTCATCAGCTGCAGAAAGGGCGGGCGGGTCAGAGACAGGAATAGAGCCTTATATGGCACAGGAGGGCGCGAATAGGCGGAAATAAACCATTATTATTCGTGTTTATTCATTTTCTTTGTTTGTCTTCTAGGACGTGCTAGACATGCTGAATTTTAATATATCGAAAGTTGCCTATTAATTAGTTTCTTGCGAATCTGCCCATAGCGGAAAGAGCGAGTATCTGTACTTTACTCATTCAAAGGTAAGAAAATTGAAATAGATTTCCCTAGATAATTGCAACTCCTTAGCAGCAAATGAATGTAACTCGGCAATTGTAACTTTTTCGAAATCATTCTTTTATTATTCTTTCGTTTTCCACTCAACTTCCGTGAACTAGCTGGGCCGGGTGAGGTAGTTGATGAGATTATAATATACCATGCATGGAATTAAGGTGCAGCGCCGTTGAGATAAATTCTTATCCGAGCCTTAAATTTTCTATTCAGATTTGTAACTCACATGAATTTCAGTTGAGAAAAGATAGAAGTGCATTAATTTTAACGTTCGAGTTTCATCTAATATGTACATAATTGTCCGTTTTGTTAAAAACATTTCTCCCTTACGAAAACAAACATGTAGATCTCGAGGGTAGATTTAAAGAGACAGTGAAGAGACATAGAAAACGTTCTGAAATAGGCCTGCGAACTATTAGTTTCTAACTAGTAATAGTTGACACTACAGCTGCCACCGCTCTGTATATTGTCAGTTAATAGTATTCTTGCTCGTTGTGTAGCTCTTTGAAATATGCCGATTCATAATGAAGATGTTCACACATATTCCATACAATAGGTGAGATAAATACAGGAAATCAGTTTGGCCATGATATGTAATCTTTCTGCATGATCAGACGGTCAACTCAATTTCGCGTGAAACATAATTTTGCCTGAAACTCTGGCAAGTGAAAGGCTTTATCGTGACTATAACTAAAACAGGTTTGCTATTTGATTCACAATAACTTTCTTGCCGCGCTGGCGGCGCTATAAAGTATTTTGTCCCGCCAAGGCCAATTTGCATGTCTTGAAAATTGAAAATTAGCCATTTTTGCGGCGCTGTTAAATGTTTGATTTGCACCATCTGCCAATGAACTTTATATCTATTAATAGGTAAAAACCTCTAGTTTTTCGGGAAAGTAATAGCTATTCGCTAAATTTAGGTTCAAAAGCTTATTTCTGACGTTTGGACCTAGCTGAAAGCTCTAGACCAAATAGACGAAAAGATTTTGATCATCTGTAACTAAAAATTTAGAAAAACCCCTGTACGATTTCAGTGGCATATGATAAAACATGGACAGGACTGGACTGGTAAAACATGGAAAGGCTACTCTAAATTAGCAGTCCGTTTAATTTCTGTTTAGTGTTCTATTAGCCAACTTGACAGAAATACGCTTTGCCGCACGTTGACAAAAAAAAAAAGAACAACAGTTACCGGCAAAAAGTCTAAAACAAAAGGCCCAGCCTGTTGGCAGCCATTTCTTTGTACTCTGGCGGAAGGAATGGCAGGAGGTCAGAAGGCACTTGGCAAAGGTTGGATTGAAAGCCAGGAAAGGCTGTGTTGACACAGTAAAGGTTGACGTGGTAATAAGACACATCAGAAGAGATATGTTGTCGGCCATCTTTAAAATACTTGCGATGCGGTCTTGTGGTAACAACGAGGTCATCAGGCGCATGTGGTACCAGCCGTCCTGGTTTTAACGATTGCCCGCAGCCATAACACCGGGACACTCGAGCTGGTATCCAGAAATGGTAACCTGGCAAGGACAAAGATGCCTGGGGGTGGTTTTGGACGCTGTGGATAATTAAGATGCAAATTTTCGTGGTTCTGTGCAGGGAAACATGACGATGATTGAGCGGTAACTTCAGCACATGGATAATTGCAGAAATATTGCATGAAACCAGTGCCGTAGCCAGACCAAACGGCCAACCGAGGCAGGCGGGAGTTGCTAGGGGGGTTCGGGGGCATGCCCCCCCCCCCCCCCCCCGAGAAATTTTGAACTTTAGTCTCTCGGAAATGCGATTTGCAGCGTTTTCTGGGCCTTTCGGTAACTTTTTTTCGAGTTAATTTAAGTGGAATTTAAAAAGCAATAATCAGAAACAAGCTACATAATCTGGGTGACCGTTAACCTCGCCAATGGTTTTGATCAGTATTTGTTCAAAAAAAATTTGAGTTAACGTACGTAGCCCCTTGAGATCGATGATATGGTAATTTTTTCATAGTATATTGACTGAATTGCTGAATTCTTTGTAATATCATGATGCGTTAAAAATATCCGATGATCGCTTATGTAAAATAAAAATGATCGGCGAAATTCGTCAAAATTTTACCGAGGCGAGTGCCTCGGTTGGCCTCATACTAGCTACGGCGCTGGAAACATTGGGTGACAAAAGGAAGGGGCCACTGGAACATCACTGTACCTAAGTCATGTTTGTCATATTCAGATCCTATGAAACCAAGGAAAAAACCCTTTTCTTACTTGGTCATAAAGCCATGTTTTATTAATCCATGTTTTATCAATCCATGTTTTATTAATTCATGTTTTATTAATCCGCGTTTTATTAATCTATATTTTATCAATCCATGTTTTATTAATCCATGTTTTATCAATCCATGTTTTATTAATCCATGTTTTATCACTCCATGTTTTATCACTTCATGTTTCATTAATCCATGTCTTATTAATCCACGTTTTATTAATCCATGTTTTATCACTCCATGTTTTATTAATCCATGTTTTATTAATCCATGTTTTATTAAGCCATTTTTTATCACTCCATGTTTTATTAATCCATGTTTTATTAATCCGCGTTTTATTTATCCATATTTTATCAATCCATGTTTTATTAATCCACGTTTTATTAATCCATGTTTTATTAATCCATGTTTTATCACTCCATGTTTTATTAATCCATGTTTTATTAATCCGCGTTTTATTAATCCATGTTTTATCAATCCATGTTTTATTAATCCATGTTTTATCAATCCATGTTTTATCAATCCGTGTTTTATTAATCCATGTTTTATTAATCCATGTTTTATCACTCCATGTTTTATTAATCCATGTTTTATTTATCCATGTTTTATCAATCCATGTTTTATTAATTCATGTTTTATTTATCCATGTTTTATCAATCCATGTTTTATTAATCCATGTTTTATCACTCCATGTTTTATTAATCCATGTTTTATCACTCCATGTTTTATTAATCCACGTTTTATCACTCCATGTTTTATCAATCCATGTTTTATCAATCCATGTTTTATTAATTCATGTTTTATTAAACCATGTTTTATTAATCCATGTTTTATTAATCCATGTTTTATCAATCCATGTTTTATTAATCCATGTTTTATCAATCCATGTTTTATCAATCCATGTTTTATCGATCCATGTTTTATCAATCCATGTTTTATCGATCCATGTTTTATTAATCCATGTTTTATCAATCCAGTCCATGTTTTACCAATCCAGTCCAGTCCTGCCGATTTCAGTTTTTTTAAAAAGTCATGACCGTTTGTATCAACCTATATGCGAGCTTCTGCGATATTTTCAGCTCTAGCGTCAAGGATCTATCACAAGCAGATTTTGTCAAAAGTACGGCTTACCTAATTCATTTCTGCAGGGGTGTAGCGTGATCATTTTGGCAGGTACGCACACCGATCCATATTCGTAGAAAATAACGTTTTTGCATTCCTTTGATATATCTTTTGGCAGCTTGTTTACGATAGAACGTGACATTAAAAAAAGCTTTTAAAACGTTCTCCTTTGAGCTGGTACTGGAATGCTTACAAGCACAAGGCGAGGCGCCTCCCCTCAATAAACTTCCAAAGCGCTGAATACAGTCGAACCTCTGGTAAGCGACCACCCAAAATGCCAAGACTGAGTGGTCGCTCACGGGAGATGGCCGTTTACAAGAATCAAATCACAGGGGGTCTCTTCCGAGAAGAGACGACATCTGTAGTTCCATGTTGTCATTACAGTTTTTCGTATAATAAAGTAGCATAGTGGACACAGCGAACATAGAGATCAGAGAATACGTTGCGTGGTCCCTTACTACAGGTTAAAGACTACGAAAGATCATTAACCGCCAGGCCCAAAAAGTGGTCGCTGTCGCTTACAGGGTGTGGTCGTTTACTAGAGGTTCCAACTGTAAGGATTTGACCGGGGAAATTTTGGTGTTTTGGAATGGTAGTCGTTTACGGAAGGTGGTCGCACATGGAGGTTTGACTGTCAAAAAAAAAGAAAGATGACGGGAATGGCATCAGATGGCCCCACTTTTTTTGCAGAGCTTCTGATATTCTGCGATGTTGCGATTTCGCATAATTGACCTCAAGTCGCAACTTTTCGTGAAATATCGCACAATTCGTAAAAGAAATTGACAATTTGAGAAAACGTCTACTAAGTGGAAGTCCAACCTTCAGCAATTTAAAGAAACAAGAAGACACCCGAAGGCGTTTACGCGGGATGTGTTGGTGTAAGAAAGAATTACCGTTATGTTGAATGGCAATGTAAAATTGAGTAGTGTATGCAACAAATGTGTGCAGGAGAGACGGAGATGTTCTGTTAAGGACTAATACACTAGAAGATGAGTAACACACAAGGGTTCCTTTGCTACTCAAAACAAAACTTACATCAATATTACCACCATATATGTTAAGAGTATGGGGTAGTTCACTAAAATTTGCATTCCTTTACTAATGTCCTCAAAAAAGGCACTTCCACATTCAACAATAACATGTAATGTATCATACTTCCAATAACTACAGGGCTGCAAGGCTGTGCTCTAGGGAAGATTTCAGAGAGCCCTTCGGGCTCCCCTAGCATTTTTAGCTGGGGTGCCCGGGCCTCCAAGTTGGTCGCCCAAATTAATAACCAAGGAGCTGTTGGTTAATTATTTAAAATTAAACAAATTATTTTCTTAACCAGTCAAGCAGAATTTTGTGAAAATTTTTTCATGAAAAATCACATCCCTTTGACCTCCTGAGCGTGCGAAAAAAAAAACCCGCATGTTGTCATATGAAAGTAACTTTTCGTACCATGAGAAACATGGGCAACGCCGCCGAATATTTCATGTTTTTTAAATGGAAAGTAAGATTCTGGTCTGTTTATGTATTTTTTATAAAAAAGAAAATTGGGGTAAAAAAGAAGGGCACCATTCTTTTTACTAATCATTTTGATTTAAGTTGAAAAGAAAATTTGTTTATTAAGATTGACTGAGATCCCGTGGAGCTTTCCAGGAAAACTGTTATGATTTCAACGAAACCGCGGTCCCCCCCCGGGGGGTTACGTGGGGTATCTTTTGCTGCGTATGTGCCGCTGGCCTCTCAGAGCCCCTAGACCCCATATTAGTCACTCTTGGGCAAATATGTAATTTTTGCGATCCCAACTTAGTCACTTTCTATTTATTTATCTGCCTTATCAATCCTTTAAATAGGTCATCAAAAAATGAATTGACCCTTTTTTTTATAAATTGAATGAAGAACACTTTACTTTTCCCCTACAGTACAAATATCCTGGTACGTTTGCTAACCGTAAATATGAACAACTCTCTTACCCCAAAAATCCGAAAATGTGCGGCCCCATTCTAGTAACTCTTTTGAAAATGCAACCCCATTATAGTCAATCCAGTCGTGAAAATGCGACCCCATCCACCGGCATATCTCCCCATTAGCCTCTTATAAGGAAGTGCCCCCCCCCCCGCCCGCCCCAAAACTATTATCTCTTTTGAATAGATCATCTGGTTGTAAAGTCGTCGTTTAAGCGCATAAACGGAAGTATTTTCTTTCTATATTATCGGTGAAATGTTCAGGACAAATGTGGATTCGGTTAGCTTTCGCGTATTTATTTTTAGTACGTGATACGTAATGCCTTGTCACGACACGAGAGACAATGCGGGATTTTATAGATTTATACCCCCTTTATACCCGATTCTAGAACAATCACAATAATAGTCGTCTCTTTTCTTTTTTATACCTCGTATTTTACTGGAATAACAATCTTAGTTATTTTTTAGCCTCGCAGACACAGCAGTAAAAAAAGGTAAAAAATATTTAACTTACAGAAAAGACCAACTCCCGTGTTTATTCAGCGATTTTTCAAAATACAAAACTATTGTTTTGCGTCGCCGACCGTACTTTACGCCTGTCAGAGCAAAAGTAACAAGGAAAAATGTCAATGTTATCATGAAAAGCTGTTACTATCGAAAACTGTGCAGCTTGTCACGTTCATAGGCAAGGATTATGTTACATGTGAATTCACGTGAAACGACCTTTGAACATCAATACAACGCGTGCCCGCTGCCCGATTTAACAACATTTTCTTAAAGCTTTTTGATAGACATGCTACTTATTGCTACTTACAAGTCGACTTCAAGAGTTTCGTAGCGAGCTGAGCGTTCTTTTTGAGCCGTGAAGCCACCGAGCGAGCTACGATTTCGCAAGTAATAAATTCTAGACATTCTTAGCTGTTTGACTGTAAATCAACAGAAACAAGAAACCAACACCAGCAAGTCGCCCGGCTGGGCCGCCTAGACAATATTTTCAGTCGCCCAAGGCCAAGTCTTGCCGTGCGCCGTTTTAGATCTAGTGCACAGCCTTTACTCGTCGTCCTCCTAAAGCTACGCTGTAATCTTACTTTTCCCTTCTTTGCTGACTCAGTATCTCTTTTCTAATTGTGCAATCCAACCTGACTTGCACGTGATTCGAAGTTGCAGCCAATAAAAATCACACAATTTTTTCGGGACGGGCTCGGGATACGAGAAAGTTAAAAAAACAAGGCAATTTTTGACTCCCAAGACGCCGGGGAATGCGCTACCGAATTTTTAAGGCTGGCTGACTACGTCATCCCGCGTAATTACATCTGACCAGGTGGATACTATAGTTGAATTGGCTCCGGTTATTGTAGTCACACTGTAATAGGCCACTTCCGAGTTCCAAAAACCCTCACTTTCAAAATGAGGCCAAGAGCACAACTTTTCTTGGGAAAATGAGTTTTATTTGCATGCGAATGAAAAATCATTTCCGTATCAAAGGCTGAGCACTTAACCTCGTTTTGATACAGAGGTCTCGGAAATGGCCCATTGTTTGTGCGCGTAATTGTTCTTTCATATCCCAGCATTGAACAGGGAGGGGGGAGGGGAGAAAATATTTAGCAAGGATATTACCATATTTTTGAAGAATAAAATGAACTACTGCTGAACTTGAACAATCGTCCTAATTAATTTTGTCCGGGATCTTAGCTTATACACTATTCACTATACAAACGGTAGTACTTTTATGAACTCAACTGTGCGATTATTTTTAAACCTACCTTTCCAAGGCCTAAAATGTATCGTTCAATAAATGATAAAAAAGATGCATGTACACAGCTACCCGTTCCTACATTGAAATGCATTTGCGCCGTTTTGCTTTCAGGAAAACACAAAGGCAGGATGGCTCAATCCAATAGCGTCCTTTCTAAGATGTTAGAAGAATTAGAAGGAACACCGGAGCTTATCGACAATGCGGATAAAATTAAAAAGGATTACATTTCCCTCATCAGTCAAATCAAGGAAAAGAAGAACCTTGTCTGTTACAAGCTGTCTTGTGCATCGGGCTGCTTTCTTGATCCAGAGGAAGGGTATATCGTACTGGCAATAGAATTGGCAGGCTTATCCCTTTTGGTAACCGACATTCTAAAATTAAAAAGTGAAGTTCCAAAACATATGGTGCCGCAGATTGAAAGATTGGAGGAATGTTTAGACAAGGCCAAACATTTTCTTCAGGAAATGAGGATCAGATTGGAGCCACTTGATAAGGTTTAAAGTAATATTACTTTGTACATTACTATCTTATTAGTTACTGTACAGAAAACGAACGAATCAAGAACAAATATCAGCCATTGGTAAAATCCAACTGGTGATCTATTATCAATGCTGTGTTCTGGTAGGTTAAGCTACTACTAGGCTATATGTTATAGCCCACTAGTAGCGAAAAGCGACGGCTTTGAAAACCAAAATAGTGGCGGCTGAATCGCGTTTTGCTAGCTAAAGTTGTTTTGTCTCGATATTTTTGACCAACTGGTTGGATTTTAGTAAAACAATTATTCCTCTCGCCCTCATGGTCTCTGAGTCAATAGCCCATTCGGGCTTCAGCCTCATGAGCTATAGTCAGAGCCGATTCGGGCTCGAGGAATAATTGTTAATTATTATTCATTCAAAATATTTCGCAGTTTCTGATTGGCTCTAATCCCCCGGCTAATTCTTTTTAACCACCTGATGCTTACAATATGAGAGAGATTACAAGATGAGAGAAATATCCCATCGATTCGATGATACATTTGCGTGAAAACGAGGTTGATTGATGGTATATTCGTCTGGAAACGAGGTGGCTAGGGCAATAGTGAAATGAAACAAATGGCGTTCATAGCTATCCGAAGACGAAATAGCTGAATATTTTAGTAAAACTGAACAAAAAAACGGCAAGAATACGCAAATGATAAACACTTAATGACAGGTCCAGAGGGAAAAAGTTAATTTTGTTTCCCGAGGTGGAGCTGAAGGAAACACTGAGATGAAAGAGAAAAAAGAATAACTGTTTCCCACTAACTTAAATTTAAGTGATTTGTTATATACAGGAGCGAGGGATGATCTCATGTGTTTGGCTGTGACCGATTCATCACAGTGACTGCCAGTGTGACTTCGCATAACAACGGGCGAAAGCTTCGGGTTTGCAAGGGAAACCATATAGGCATTCGAATAAGAGAGGTTTGGGAATAAGATTAAAAGCTAGGCAAATATTGCTATCAGAGAAAGTAAGCTGGCTCGATGGGATTTTTCTCTGGCGTACGATCCCCGCCAAAATTCATGGTTTTGTATTTTAAATTGCTCATTTAAATTTTCAACTTCAAAACTTGATTTTACAGCTGAATTCAGTATTTTACACTCTTCCTTTAGAATTCACATCATTTGAAAACGTTTTTACACTTGTCTTTTAGCTTTTGAACCCAACTTTTTTATTTGACCTTGTTCGCTGTACATTTTCAACTCGACAAACAAATTTTTATACACTGCTACTTTTTATTAGTTTTGATGCCTGAACCAGTACCATACATTTGACTGAGATGCCAATTTTGCATTCGATACTCACTCGCCGCATTTTGCTAGTCACCGCGTCAAATTTCAGACTCAACGTCGTATATTTTCAACTCAACTTTTGAATTTTTGTTTACGCTTCAGTGATCATTGGTTGAGACAAAGGAAGTCTTTGTGGGGGACAGAGATGGCGACCTATCGACCTCCTCCCCCGGCTCTTTCCCTAGGCAACACACGACTTCCATCTAAAGCCAAATTACTGCTTGCTCTGTTAAAACGTAAAGCTTTTTAACTCAAAGATTTTCTTTTGTCCGTCAATGCAATGATTTCCGTCAATGTTTTGTCACGCCCAGATCGGTAGTGTTCTTTGCAGAATGTTAAATTCTCAAGGAGAGTGATTTATAGATCTAAATTTTATATATAGAAGCATGAATGTACAATATGGACAATATGCATTATGTAGTTTAAAAAAATATCCATACCTCCTCGCCACGACGGAGGGCTCTATTACTTTAGACCCCTCCACCCCTTGGAATTTGCTTTCCGGGGGCCTCTTGTCAGAATGCCACACCCCCAGGAATTTCTGTAATTTTCCAACTTGGTTAGGCACCCCTGGAAATAATATTTTCGCTGTTGTACACCATACTGCTATCCGGTTTTCCGACAGAACAACAAATATCACAAAATTCTGATGCTTTTTAGTTGGAGACTCCTGTTTCGTTTTAAAATTTTCGTTGTATTTCAGTTGCTGTAAGAGTTAATTTGTCAGGTACTAAACAGTGTGCAATACAATCAGCTGGACAAGCTTGGGATGTTTAGCTTGACCAGCAGTCTGCTACACGGCCGTTTTTAGTGTCGTCGGGGACTCCCCGACGACACTAACAACGGCTGTGTAGCAGAGTACTTGACCAACGGGTAGATTATGCTTTGGGGAGAGGGTTTTAATTTTGGTCTTTAATAGCAAATTTGATTTTGGCCGCTTATCTCACATTGCCAGTTCTCAGCGTCGCGTAGAATTCCGGGTCCATTGAGGTCAACAAAAAATTTCCCGTCCGCGTAGGGGTTAGTATTTTGCCGTTTTTAGCCGTGACACTTCTGAATGAAGCAAACGGAGAAATTTCATATATCCCATGATGCATCGCTTCATACTATATTATCAAGCTTCAGAACGCACGTGATCCTATCAGTTCAACAGGGACGCGACAGTTGATAAACGGTGGAAAGCGACTTCTTTTGCCGATTAAACCTACTGTACCTTTGCTGTGTCGATCTATTTACGATTGTCGTTTTACTATTCCCAGTATATCTCTTGTTAAGTCAAAGAGAGTGTTTTGGCCGCCGATTATTAGTTAACTAGCCTTACGATCGCAACGCAGTCCACACAGATCATGTTCTTGGAAGCTAGCGAGGAAGGTCTTTGCTTCAGTACGTCCTGTTTTAACGTGCGTTGATAAAGCTCTCCAAGGATTAACAAGTGATTTCCACGTACTTGTCTTGAAATAAATACATATTCTAGGTGTGAGATTTCTCTTCGTTGCTTGTTTGTGATCGCGGTGCTCATATAATGTCAGTTCAATAATTCATCGATGCACTATATCAACTGTACGGTGACCGCACATGCTTCTACTTCAACAAGCTCGGCTTATGCAGTCGAAAATTACCGAGACCGTAGTACAAAAGTAACGTCTATCGGAGATAAAATTCAAAGGGGGGCGGACAGCTTCAACAAACAATAAAAATAACAAAGACGTCTTTATATTTTTCATCACACAACACCAGCTAAGCATCATTGTCAAACTTAAACAGAAAAAAGCTTTATTAAGAAATGGCAAAATACATGTACAAAAACACCCACTTCTTCGCTACAATAGATCCTAAAAGAACTATCAAAATTTCTTTAAAGGTTTTATACGGCGGATGAGGTCCTACGGCATGCTATTCCATGACATTTGCTGCCCTGTATATCTCAAGTTCGCCACGCTCGGTAGCGACCGGAAGCCACCATGAGAAACCAATTTTACCTAAAATTATGAGACAAAAAAGCTTTAATACTATAAACCATTGAATTTAAAAAATCATCATACCCTCGCGAGCTAATATTTGTGTTTTGATCAGCGAAGAAAGAGCGAATTCAAGAAAAATGTCTTATCTTCGCAGGACTTAGCAAAAAGAAATTGAAACCTTCTACTTGCCTCTTAGCGGGAGGAAGGGACGAAAATGGGATATTTCAAAACGTTCAAACCCATAAAAATCTCGAGGTCGAAAGAGGTCGGAGCGTGGAACTTATATCAAGCACCCCTTGTTGGCCGATATAAATAATTTATTAGGGCAAAACCTTGCTAGAATAAATTGATAATTGAAAGTCATCTAACTAAATATTCACTTGCGAAGTTAAAACAGCATGGCTTAACAGGGTCGTAAACGAGAGCAATAATGCGTGAAATGACCATGGAAACATTTTACATTATCAATCACATACCAAAGATTAACAGGGCTCATTAACACATACCTTGGATGAGCTGCATCTTGAAATTCAGGTCGTTGAAAATCTCCCTCGAAACCATCGAAAGCTCTTTCAACCCCGGATTAGCCGCGAAGCATCATGGGATATGTGAAATTGCCCCCTTTGAACTTTGAATGAAGCATACATGAGGTAAAAACAATAAAACGGTCAAAGAGTACTGGAAACAAGTTTGAAAAATAAAAAAGATGGCCGCCGAAACGCGGAGAATTTTTTCTGGCTTTCAAAGACGTTTTCTGGAAATTTTCTTCGCGCTGGCTACCCCTCACGGGTTCATGTCAAATTCAAAGGAAAACAAAAAACCCAGTTTTTATCACAATCTTTGGTTTAAAAGACTGTGGTGGTTTTAAAGGCAGGCAAGAGATGTCACGATATCAGGTGGTACCGTTCGCGATTTCTGCAAACTTTGGTTGTAATCTTTCCGCGAAAGTCTACGCTGGTGAAAATCCACACAAAAATTGTGATTTTTTTGGTTGGTTTTTAGCACGAAAAACCCAGTGAAATTCGATAAGCTGGCATTAATCGAAGGTAAGATCTTGAATTTGATGTTTCTTGATATAAATATTCCGGTGGTACCCATTGAGATTTGGTTACGATTAACTCACAATCAGAGACAAAAAACTCCGAAAGTCGCTTCAGTCTTATTATTTCGCCATATTTTAAAGGCCAAATCGTGGCTCGAATGCGGCTCTAGCCTGTTAAATTCCCGGATGTGACCGGGCATTCTACGCGATGGGTCTTCTCCATTTGAAAGCCTTGGAGATATGTAAACAACAAAGACCCATGCCGGAGTTCAATACAGACGACCTCATTGCAGAAACCGCCGTAATCACATGTATTGTGTAGCCTGCGAGAGCATCTGGTTTTTTCGGCTCTAGTTTCTAGTTTCACCCGCGATAAGAGACGACCGGAAATACGTCTGCGGTTCGCAGGCTATGTATTGTACTATTTAGTGACATTTTGATCTTATTTTTAGCTTACCAAGAAATAATAAGCCCGGTGTTCTAAGCGCATTCACATTGTCCGTAGCCCTCGTTTTGCACCGTCGGAGTGTCCATGTTTTATAACGCAGTCCGCAGTGCGGTCATTAGGGAGTTTAAGATACGGGGACTACGGACTACGAACTACGGCTGGACGATCGTTGACATTTGTTTGTAGCACTGGGTTGAGTCGTGCAAATATAGAACGTTAAGATTCCACTACAGACGGTAGACTACGAGAGAAGAGGCGGAGAGGGAAACAAAACGCAAAGATTTTCTTGTTTTCATCACAGTTCACAAAAATGCAAGTCAGTTTTGCACGTGATCTCATCTTTACAACAATGAACAAATTCTTCCATACTTGAAGGAAGCAATTACGTACAAGTCGATTCGCGTACAAGTTGATTCGCCGACAAGTTTACTCCTTGTTCCATCACCGTATCTCGGGTGAAATTGGTAAACAAAGTTTTGGTTGCACAGGTTTTATTTTTTTCGCCCATGAATACTTATGTAAAATATTAAAGAAATAGACAGAAATAGTAATAGCTCATTTATTAGATTTAGAAGATGGACTTCTCCGACTACTGATCTGATGTAGTTTGAAGTATTGAAATGCCGAGTTTCGATTGTCTCGAAGATGTTTTCATTCAGCAAATGCGATTCAAAAACTCGCATAAACAAAGGTCACACAAGTAGAAAGACACACTAATCAGTTCGAACAAACATTGAAACTTTTCAAGTGTGAAGAGAAAGTAAATTACCTGCATGATTTCTCTTCTCCTCGGCCATCAATCTGAATTCTTCGTATAAACAGCTAAGCTTCTTTAAATATGAGCTTAGCTAGATAAAAATGTAGTCACAACGGTGGATTAAAAGCGTAAATCTGAGCAGAAATTAGACACAACTTACATAACTCGCTTTCCCCTCACTTAAAGCAGGTGAATTGAAAACTTTCTTACGAAAAGACGAGATTCTTGAATTACCGAGACGGCAAAATAGGAGCAAAATGTTCTCCGTAGTCCCGACTACGCGAAACAGCTCAACAACTCACCGTAGCCGCAGGACTACGCGGGAAAAATGAACAGTCACGTTGTTTTGATCATGCGCAGTAGCATGTTTAACCGTAGCTGTAGTCCGTAGTCGTAGTCCGTAGTCGGCGTATCTTAAACTCCCTATTATACTGACCAGGCTATTCTCCCTGAAAAATATTTCTCCTTCGAAATTTGTCACAAAAGCTCTATCATATCATTCGCATAATCTTAGAAAAACAAGCTGGAGTTTATCATTGCTTAAAGAACAATCTTGAGTAGCACAATGCAATTCTCCATAGTTGATGTAGCTTCATTTTGAGCTTCAGCGTGACTAAACATTACTGAAACATTGCAGGAAATCGTCGCATTCACGGACAAACGAAAATCTTTGAGTTATTCAGATCCAGAAGGCACTTTAGAGTAAATTACAGAACTTAAACCCTTCTTTAGCTACAATAAAGAGCTTTACGTTTCAACGGAGCAAGCAACATTTTCAAACATTTTGGCTTGAGCTAGAAGTCTTGTGTTGCCTACCGACTCCCTTTTTCAGAAAGCATGATGGACGAAAGAGCTGGGGGAGGAGGTCGATAGGGCGCCATCTGCGACCCCCACAAGACTTCTTTTGTCTCGACCAATGATCACTGAAGCGTAAACAAAAATTCAAGAGTTGAGTTGAAAATATACGACGTTGAGTTTGGAATTTGATGCGGTGACTGGCGAAATGCGGCAAGTTAGTATCGAGTGCAAAATTGGCATCTCAGTCAAATGTATGGTACTGGTTCAGGCATCAAAACTAATAAAAAGTAGCAGTGTATAAAAATTTGTTTGTCGAGTTGAAAATGTACAGCGAAAAAGGTCAAATAAAAAAGTTGAGTTCAAAAGCTAAAAGACAAGTGTAAAAACGTTTTCCAATGATGTGAATTCTAAAGGAAGAGTGTAAAATATTGAATTCAGCTGTAAAATCAAGTTTGAAGTTGAAAATTTAAATGAACAATTTAACATACAAACCATGAATTTTGGCGGGGATCGTACGCCATATTTTTCAGGGTCTCCTAAGTTTGAGCATAAAATATACGTCACAATTAACAAGGATTTGGAAAAATAACCACAGCTGTATATTCACAAGAACGTGGCCAACAGTTTTAATAAGTATTTCGCATCGGTTGGAACTTTAACAGCTCTTTAAGGCAATCAGTTAGCCAAGGACCAAAATCAAACGTGTATGCAATCCCCTAGCGTTACGTTCCTGCGCTGAGTGAGCAGTTTGAATTTCAGCCTGTATCAGCGAACGATGTGGCGAATGTTATCCTAAATTTGCCTTCTGATAAAGCACTTGGCTTCGTTTTACCAGCTACTTTGCATATAATCACATCCCTGATGAATAATTCCTTCAAATCTAATACGTTTGCACGTGTGTGGAAAATTGAAGAAGAAGTGACTTGTGTTCGTAAAGATGGTGATGCTGGAAACCCATGTAACAATCGGCCCATGTCACTTCTATTGGTATTATCCAAAGTAAACGAAAGGTTGGCTTACATACAATTCGTCACGTTCTTAGACAATAACAACAAGCTATCACAATTCCAAAGTGGCAATCGTAAATATCATTCCACTGAAACGGCTCTTCTGTCTGTTACTGATGACCTATAAAAGCTATAGTGAAAAGGAAATCTCAATATTGGTGTTGATGGACGTGTCAAAAGCCTTTGACAGTATAAACCACGACATAAAAACATTGTAGCCTTGGTGTGTCTCCACCAAAGCTGGAATGGTTCAACAGTTACCTAAAAGGAAGGTACCAGTAGGTTCGTATTGGGATGTGGTTTCGCAGTCTCTCCCAGTTGATTGTGGAGTTACACATGGGTCTATTCTTTGCCCCGTTGTGTTTACTGTTTGTACAGATGATAAATTAACTCTACCTAAATTTTGTCAAACTGCTACTGTTACGTTGATGATTCTAAACTTTACTTGAAATTTAAACCAAATATGGGCTATGTAACGCAGTCTCCGCCGTTAACTCTGATCTTAACGAAATCTGTAGGTGGTGTTGTCACAATTCACTGTTTATGAATCCAGATACAACTAAAATTCTTGTGATAGGCGTGCCGCAATTGCTACAACAGTTACCTGACTTTACAATAACACTTTGTGGCAAACGAATATTATCGACACCTAAAGCAAAGGATCTTGGAGTGTTTTTAGGTCATGATGCGCACATACGTATTTTTGTTGCTAGTTGTATGAATAAACTGATCCAGATCAAATCAATAGAATTAAGCATTTACTTGATAAGGAAACCCTTCTGTTAATCATTAATAGCTTTGTGTTTAGCAGGCTGTTATATTGCTCCTCACCCGTGCGAAATGATTCCCGTGAATTCTCGGGAAAAGGGTAAATCTCAAGAATAGAAAATAGAAAAAGTAGAAAAAATAAAAATAGAAAAAAATAGAAAAAGTTCAATTCAAGCCTTCCACCCTTCATAACTTTATTACTGGAAATAAATTGTGCTAGTTCTTTGAAAATTTAGGTAGTTACAATTAAATTAATTTCTGACATTCCTGAGAATTCTCGGGAACTTGTCAATGTTCCTGTTCCCGGGAATTGCCGAGAATTCCTAGGATCAAGAGTGAAACCATTTTATTCTCAGGAATTCCCGAGAGTTTTTAGCCTGTTTCTGTTCCAATATAATCCCGAGAATTCTCGAGAATTCTTAGGAATGTTGGTGCAAATTAACGCGAAAGAATTTTCCGGGAATTCCCGGGAATGATTCTCGGGAATTCTCGGGAAATCCTAGGATTTTCTTGAGAAATTTCGAGTCTGGAACAATACCACGGTGACTAACGTCCATAAACTTCAGCTTGTTCAAAATTTTGCCGCCAGGAGAGTATCTGGGACTCCGCAAATATGACCATACCTCTGCAAGTCTAAGATCACTTCGATGGCTAAATGTCTGCAAACAGACTTACAGTCAATGATGCAGTTATGATGCATAAATGTCTCAAAGGTCTGTCACCTAGCTACTTGTCAGATAAATTTTCAACTCGAGCTATTATCCATGATAGACAGACAAGATATAGAGATAGCCTCAATATTCCATCTTGTAGAATCAATGCTGGCCGATGCGCTTTTTAATACCGTGGTGTAAAAATATGGAATAATTTAAGTAAAGAATAAGGGGTGTCATAAATACTAAAGTTTTTTAAGAGACGTCTTATTAATAAACTGATTTGTAACTTGAACTAGGTTAGATGTTTTTTCTAAAATAATTAATTAAATAATTTATTTATTCCTCTCTTTAATTTATTCAATTTGTTTTTATATTAATTCTAAAAAGCCCTTTTTAGGGATGCTCAACAAAGTGTATGTATGTATGTAGATATAGATGACAATTTTTTTATGATCAGTGTGACAATGACATCGGAGTAGTCATAGCAACGAAATGACGCCTTTCAGGCTTATTTTATTTTCCTTTATTGGGAACTGTTCTTCCAAAATCGTTCACGAGAGCTTTTTTCTCTCCCTCTTTGATGTTAGTGAAATTCAAGCGAAACCTATAACAGCGTTATCAAGATATCTTGGGATGAATTTTTCATGGTTAGAAATACAGTAAAAATTGGACAATCTTGATGTTCGGCAGTTATATATAGTCTGTAGAGAAATTGAAGCTCTTTTGGAATGCAATCAGTTTTACCTTATGGTAGTTTCTATTTTTTAAAACAACGTGTGTGATGAAGATCATGGAGATATATAACTTTATTTTTAGCCGATTGCTAGAAAGAAGGATTTTCCATCGAGGAGCTCTTGTTAGCGGTTTTGCAAACGTTTCGGTCTACTTAAACATATAAGCCAATCATTTGAAAGCCGCGCAATAGATTAAAAAAGAAAACCGTGATTCTTTAGACTAGTCGTCGTTTATATGTCACCTTTGAGCGATTTGAGTTCTAAGATTATTGATATCTTGAGGTAGTAAAGTAAGGGCTACAAATCGCTAATTTTATTGTCGGAAATTTTGTGTTTACAAGTGAGCACTTCTCATTATTCAGGGGTATTGTCTTCAAGTTTCAGTTTCACTTGACAGCAGTAGGTAACAATCCATTTGAAATATGCAGAAATGTTAGCTACTGTTGTCCACGAAAATATGAAACTTGGAGAAATACGGCTGCAAGTATAATAGGTAATGGCGTCATTTCGTTGCTACGACAAATCCGATGTCATTGGAACCCTGATCGTAATAAATTTTCTTCTGTATCTAATACAGCTGTGGTGGTAATTTTTCATGCTCAAACTTGGAAGGTATAAATCCCTGTCGAGCCACCTTAATTTCAAAAGATTCTGAGTAGTATACTGCGCGCGAGGAAAAAGGTTTCTTGAAGTGATATGGTTTTCAAAGGCAGGAGTTCGAAATAACCGATAGAATCTTGTTGTAAGTAGCCTGGGACCAGGCTTCGCAGCAGGGGAAAAAGGTGAAAAAGAAAAATCTAGAGGGCGAAAAAAAATCGGCTCACTTCGCTCGCTGACCGGTAGTCGGGGAAAGGGAAAGGGCAATGGAAGCGGAGCCTTGAAACATGCCTTCGGATGCCACCGATCCGCCCTCCTGTCATTGATGTATGTCATTGCTGCGAAATGCAGCTTGAGCCTATAAGTGCTTTTGTAAAAAAAATGTTATAACTCGCCTGGATGAAATAGAGTGCAAAAAGATCTACTTCTCTTCCATCGACAAATCGAAATTTCTCCGTAAATATGCATAAACAAGTTACTATTTTTCTGACGATTCCTTTGAATTCTTAGACGCTCATTGCAACTTATTGGAGTTTTAAAAATATCAATTGTTACTCGAACCCTGCGGTCTTTTTGTTTTCTTTAGTTCTTTTGTTTCTTTGTAACGAGTTACCTTTATCTCTACAGTTACTAACTATTATTAAGAGCAGAAAATGGAACAGTCACAATCATTGCAGTTACTGTAGTAGGACGTAACCTACGTACGAGTGGTATAGTGGCTTGAAGATAGTGCTGGTTCTGGAGTTCGATGTAGTTGCAGTATATATTAGCACGAATTGAATCAATGCCACCTTTATACTTTTTTGAATCTTTGTAGTATGTGGAGGACTGCATTGATAAAGATGAGCCCATCAACGCAAATAAAGTGAAAAGAAAACTTAGAGTAATAATCAGTTCTCGGGATACTTGTAAAGATTTCTTGGAAAAAGCTGACAAGGCGATCAGTGACCTTAACCGCATGGCAGCGGGCAGATTGTTGCTTTGCTTAGGTAAGTTATATCCATATTTATTTACTTTTGGGATGTACAATCATTATACCGTTTATGAACACAATCCTTTCTTGAAAAGAATAAAGATTAGGCTGTTGGGACATAATATTAAAGAGAAATATTTTTCACCATTGACAATTTATTCTAATAAGTTGAATACAGATAAAGGTATTTGGATGGGTTTCATCAGGTAATTGTAATTTTCAACAGTTTATTAGTAATAAAGAATATTCCACTGTAATAATCTTCCTTTCTTGGTCAATTTTTTTCTTTTCTTTCATCTAATTCACAACCACAACCATTTTTCATTCACAACCTCAACCACTTAAAACAGACACCACCCAAGTTTTTCCCGACTATATTCTTCCAGTTTAGCTTCTTATTGTGCGAGCAAGCTGTCCGGCGCGCTCTGGCGGCGGGACGAAAAAGGATTTTGAATATCTGCATCGATTTTTTAGATGAAAACCTCCACAAAAGTGAGATTTGAAGTGTTAAAATGTGACAAGCATTCAAGTCTAGTATTTTCGATCCACGACACGTATTTGTGCAAGGTCAAAGCTCTGCCAGACAGAACGGCTTACCGTTCTCGCCAGGGCACAGACAACTAGAGTTGCTCTTGTAAAAGCATCTAAGAACAAAGCTAACCCGGCAACTGATGAAGTTCGTGTGGAGAACCGAAACCATCAGGGTCTTGCGGTCTCTTGCCTGATCAGAAAGGGCAATGCATGTGACAGAACAGTCGCAATTCAAAAGTTATTACCAAGCAATCATAATATTGCTTAATCAGCAATCTTGACTAAGTCACAATGCAGTTCTCCATAGTTGATGTAGCTTCAGTTTAAGGTGCAATCCATTCTTCGAAATTTGAATCTGAAATCACTATCCGAGAGAATTAAACATCCCGCAAAAAACACTAAAGAGCTGGGCCCAGCACGACAAAACATAACAGGAAACCATCTCATTCGCTGACAAAAGAAAATTGCCTTTAGTTATTCACATCCAGGAGGCACTTTGGAAAATAAATTAAACGACCTGAAACCCTAGTTATTTAGTCGCAAGAAAAGCTTTACGTTTCAAAACAGGTCAATGAAAATGCTCTTGCATTGGAGGGCAAATCTTGCCGACCAGAATAAACAACAACCACAGAACAATGCGTGTCACGTACCATCCATGACTTCTCAATATGAAACAAACCTTTGATCGACACACGTCAATATTGTTCGACTAACCAAGCCAATCAGGCGCTGCGTTCGCCGGCGAACGCAGGTTTTCAAACTCGAGGGGTTTGTCTGCAAGTGTTTCCTTCCTTCCTTCCCCTCCCCCTCCCCCTCTTCATTTTTTCGGCGCGCGTTTCATTTCTCGCGCAGCCAAAACCGAGAATTTCGTTCCTCGGTCTTTCTTTGCTTCGAGACCAAATGGAAACGCTTGCGACGCAGGCTATGGGTACCCCCATTAGCACCCTCACATAACAATCTGCACAATAATTAAAGAGGTGCAACTGTCGAAAAACTGAAAAACCTGAATGCCCTCCTGATGGTTACTGCTTGCAACATCCTCCCGACATGCGAACCGAAGAACTGTCCAAGCGTTCGAAACGATTTCTTTCATCCCGTGCAAGGTTAATGTTCTGCAATGTTCTTGCACAGCCTGTGATGGATTACGGTGCCTGCGTTTGGGGAGATAGCTTCATTGCTCATCTCAATACCATGCTCCGCCTTCAGGTGCTCGCTGCTACTGGGTGCTCCCTGGGACGCTCCTTCTACCGCTCTACTCAAGGATCTTAACATTCTCCCATTTCAAGAGCGAGTGACGAAACTAAAGGCAAAGATTGTTTTTAACGAATTAAATGATTTGCTGCTCAGTTACATTGCTGAGAAGTTTTAAAGATTCAGCGCAGTCCATTTCAGGCAGGAAACAAGAAACTGTGAAACTGTTAAAGTTACCTAGATTAAAACAGTCATACGGACAGCGCACATTTATGTTTAGTACTGCAAGCTTGTGTAACAGTCTACCTGAAGAGTTAAAAGACTGCCCTTCTTCGAAAACAAACTTAAGCATATTGGAATTTGTAAATTGTAATGGAAAATCTTTTTTTACTTAAAGGTCCATGTTCACCCTAGATGCATTGCGCGCCCTGTACTCCAGAAAAAAATATTTCGCGTAGTTGATATTCGCTACCTTCATTGTGTAGAGTCAATCTTTGTTAATCTTCATCAGTTCGCTAAATCTGGTTTAAAAGAAAGTCTAAACAGGTTCTTTTAGTATTTTTCTTTACTTTTTTGTGGATATTTTGGTTTGGTATCGTGCCTTTTTATTTCTGTGAGTGTTTGTTTCACTTCAGCACTTTCGATGGCGGCGCCATCGAAAGGTACGGTTGGAAGACCGCGTTGACGGGGGTCGCCGAAGTACATTCGTCTCCGTGAATCCGTCTTTTTAATCTCTGGAGAGATGGGAAAGAAGCTGTTGTCTGTAAATTCTACAGACAGCCTGTTTGCCGAGTTCTTTCTACATCGAATGTTCAATTATGAACAAAGGTCCCGTTGAAATTAGTTGAAAGCAAAATAAGCGAGTCAATCTTACATGAACAATGCTTTATTTAATTACTATGCAGCGAGTGATATCCTTAACGTAATCTTATCGTCTGGCGTATGACGATTAAAGCTCTAAAGTAGCAAAAACTATTATTAGCTAGCTATGCTAGTTATGCTAGTAACCTATACATTACTACTGTTAAAATACTAACTATAAATGGATCTGTCGGAACTGTTTCTCAAGACAAACTGACGCTCACAATAAAGAACAGAACTGTTTTAGTGCATGTGCGTTTTCGCTGATCGATCACTTCTTGAAAACGACATCCTATAATATACATAATCCTAGCTACCAGGCCCCAACGACCTTAGGGTGCGCCTGACTAGTTTACAAAGTAAAAAAAAAAAAAACGCGAACGAAACATTCTTAACATCCCAGTATCAACCTACGAATTCTCACAGATCTACAAAATGGCTAAAAGCAGAATCTAATACTAAGCTATTTACAAAATTTACAAGCACTACGCCCTAAGCCACGTGAGCTTTATGAGATCGCTTAAATGACGCAATGTCTTGTGATTCTCTGACTTTTGGAGGTAACGCATTCCGAAGTTTGCTGGCTAAAAATGTAAAGGATCGATGCATAAACTCCAGATAAAAGGGAGGTAGATCTAGCCTTGTGCTAAGCCCACGTAAGTTGTACCGTACATCCTTAAAATTAAAAAGTTCACGGATATAAGGTGCCCCCTTGTCATACAAACATCTGTATAACATAACTAAAGATTGAAATTGCCTACGTTTCACCAAGGACTTGATATCAGCCATCCTGAGGAGGAACTCATATGACACAGACTTCGAATAGCCTAATATAGTTCTTAATATAAAATAATCAGTTGTTTCTATTTTGGTAGTCTCCGTATTGCCCACTCCCAGTAAAAGGGGACTCAAGTACTCTAGGTGAGGAAGAACATAAGCCTTGTAGAGACGAACTAATACGTCCTTAGAAATGAACTTACGTATTCTCCGCAGAGCCGAAGCCTTTGCGCAGTCCTTATTCAGCTGTTCCCTTATGTGCGCTTTGTATGTGTAATCAAATGGTGACGAGTGAAATTAGGGAATAATTTCACGCGCGTTTTGTCCAAATTCTAGTAATTTCCCGATCCTTTAGGCGAGGGAAATTATAGGATTTGGACAAAACGCAAGTGAAATTATTCCGCCCTAATTTCACGAGTATACCATTTGATTACCTATTAATATCATGGGTGACGAATTACGTTAGCAATCTTGGATTTTTGACATGTTTATCCTGGATCACATCGATCGAGAACTCCTCTCTCTCAAATGTTTAGACCTTAAATTTGGCTTATAAAGTTCAGAATTTTTCAGACTTTTTCTGCAAAATACCTGTTAGAATCCTTCTTGATGTTCTCTTGTGTGTTCAGGTTTTCTAAAGCGTCTTTTTGTGCCCTGACATCTTCATTCACGGCATTTTAAAACTTCGTCGCCATCTTGACACTGAGACGTACGGAAGGGTTGCCATGGCAATTTTGTAATTTCACATGTAAATTTACAAATTAACGCTGGAATTTCGGGCCAAATTTAAGAAGTAATTCGTCACCTATGATATTAAAATGTTAATTTACTATCTAGGACCACTCCTAGGATTTTAAGTGTATCCTTCGTATGGACATTAGAATCATTAAGATAGAATTCGTGATGGTATGATGACGGACCAATAGCAATAGCTTGCGTTTTAGCGGCATCAAAATGTAAAAAAATTTATTCTGAACCA